>NC_065445.1:62126788-62432564 GCF_917563875.1 Diabrotica virgifera virgifera | reverse complement strand
ATTAATGAGCAATGGCAGCCCCAACAGTTACAAGACGCCCAAGAAGATGATCCATGTATAAAAAGAGTATTGGATTGGATGCGGCAAGGTGAGAGACCTAGTTGGCAGAACATTAGTGCATGTAGTCCAGAAGTCAAGGCCTACTGGAGCCAATGGAATTGCCTGGTACTAAAAGATGATCTTCTGTACAGAACCTTTGAGAACGATGATGGTACAGAATCTAAGCTTCAGTTAATTGTACCTAAAAGTAAAGTGTCAGAAGTATTGCGTCAGTTGCATGACGGTACATCAGGTGGACACTTTGGTATTACGAAGACTCTGCAAAAGGTTCGAGAACGGTTCTATTGGGTGAACTGTAAAGATGATGTAAGAAGATGGTGCCGAAAATGTGAACTGTGTGCATCCGGTAATGGTCCGGTTGGTAAAAAGAGAGCACCCATGAGACAGTACAATGTTGGAAGTCCTATGGAAAGAGTAGCTATCGACATTGCAGGTCCATTTCCAGAAACCGATGCTGGAAATAAATACATCCTGGTAGCCATGGATTATTTTACAAAATGGACTGAGGCCTATGCATTACCAAATCAAGAAGCTGCTACCGTTGCAGAGGTACTTGTTAAAGAATTCTTTAGCCGATTTGGTGTTCCCTTGGAGATCCACTCCGACCAAGGGCGAAACTTTGAGTCAGCTCTTTTCCAAAACGTTTGTAAATTGATTGGTGCCAATAAGACCAGAACAACACCCCTGCATCCTCAATCAGATGGGATGGTCGAGAGGATGAACCGAACGATGGGTAAACACTTGTCCAAAGTTGTATCTGAACATCAGCGAGATTGGGACCAACACATTCATTTATTCCTGATGGCCTACCGCTCGGCCGTAAATGAAACTACAGGTCAAACACCAACCTGCCTGATGTTGGGTCGTGAAGTTCGGTTGCCCTGCGACCTAGAGTTTGGCTGCGGACCTTCCGAGGAACATGTTGCAGGCGAAGACTACGTTGACCGCCTGAAATTACGAATGAACAACATTCATGAACTTGCCCGACAACACATCCAGATAGCCAGTGACAGAATGAAAGATCAATATGATTCTCGATGCAAGAATGAAAGCTTCGAAGTAGGTGATCTTGTCTGGCTTTATAATCCGCAACGTCGTCGAGGCTTATGTCCTAAACTGCAAAGACAATGGGAAGGTCCATATGAAGTTAAGAAGAAAATAAATGACGTAATATATAGAATTAAGAAGTTGCCAAACGGTAAACCAAAAGTTATTCACATAAATCGTCTTGCACCATATGCTGGCTCAAATGAAACAGAAGAAGCACGAGTCCTCCAACAGGAGATGAAAGATGTCGCACAGCCAAGTTTTAATCAATTTATGTCAAATTACGCAGCGAGAAAGAGTGCTAGATTCGGCGTGACCACAGAAGTTCAGCAAGATCTGTTTGGTGTTCCAGAAAACGTCTCTCTGGCCCACTGTGTTGCCCAAGACCTCGAGATGACTAAAGGAATATCGTCCGTATTCAATAGAAAGTTCGGCCGCCTGGACGAGTTAAGAAATCAGCAGCCTAAAATTGGAGGAGTACTGCGATTGGAAGATGGTCCTCGATCTTTGCTGTATATGGTGACCAGAAAGTCTTATACGGACACGCCAAGCTACGAGAACATATGGCGTGCTCTAACTAATTTGAAGAAAATCGTGTGTAATTATGACATCAAAAATTTGGCTTTACCAAAAATAGGCCATGCAGTAGAAAATCTGGATTGGAAGATTGTGAGAAGCATGCTTGAAGTGGTCTTCAGAGGAACTGGTGTACAAATCACTGTGTGTTGCATGAACCCGAAGATGTCGTACCCTTCAAAGACAGTAGACTGTTATTTCTTCTTGAAGGGTGTATGCAGAGCTGGAGAGTCGTGTAGATTCCGCCATCCTGGGCCTTCATTTAGAGTTGCTGATCGAGACGCTCAGATCTTAAGAGGGGAGCAGTGTAGCGGAAGAGAAATCTTGGCCGATCCCCGTATAACAGTAAACACCTCGAGAATGACGTAATCGGATGTGCTAGGCCTCGCCGGAGAATTCTGGAAGGTACGTCACGTAGGCGGAACAAGCCGATAGCTCGAGATGGGAGTCGATTGTTCCAGAATAACAACTGGGTATAAATACGGGCATATTTTGTGAATAAGTTTAGTGTATAAGATAAATTCGTCTGTAACTTATATAAATAAAGTCGTATATAAATTACGAACCGCTAGTTTTATTGTAATTAGAAGTAATTACACTAATCACGCTACAATACGTTATTCTTCTAAGAAATTGGTGGCACGAAAAAAAGTTGACAATTTCTAGAGTGTGATACTAATACCACATTCAAAACGCATCCATTTTATATCGTTGTTATTATAGTTCTACGAAAACTCAAACTATGGATTTTTTCGTTTCTCTATTTTAAATATCCTCCTGAAAAGACGATTCAAAAACAATATCAATTCGTGTATAGGTGTACACATATGAATCGGCCGTCCGAGGCATGCCAAATGCAATGATGTAATGATGGCTGATAAATGTTTTTTTTCTGTTTTCGGAAAATGGCCCGTTTTTTACTGGGAAGTCCCGGATTTCAAGTATTTTTGTCATCTCGAATTCGACTGAATTGGAGTTGGTCACACTAGGTATAAGGGAAGAATATAATAGTAGTATTCAATATCATACGATATCATGACTCTATGTCCATTTACTTTTCGATTTTGGGTTGGCAAAACATGATACATATTACGTATCCTGTTTTTGTGTGTATTCTGAAGAATATCTTTAAAAAAGAGGTATTCATTAAAAAATTATCCAATACCAGTTAATAAATGTCGTTACACCGTAATGCAGTAAGTTGATAATCACATTGGCAGCTCGTTTTAAAAATTTCAAGAATTTAGAGGCCCTTTCAAACTTCCAAAATACTCTACTGAAAAATAAGGTTAGATCAACTACTGCCAAAACATCACAGAAACTACTCATAATTTTTCATAATAAGACCGGAACTGTTATATTTTAATGTACTTCGTTTTATCCAACTTTTATGAAATTGAAAAAGAATCTTGACTAATGCCAGAATTTACAGCTCGACTTATACCACTAGGTACAGCAACATCGATTATTTATTCACCTGCATCTGTTTATCTCTGATCGCTTAAGACAGAAAGCAGATTTATAGCACGTTACGTCAAGTGATTGTGGAAATATCTAGTTCAACAATTATATTACATTATCATAAAACATCTAAAATGAAACAAAATAAAACTAGTAGAATTGTGAGAACAGGAACCGTTGGCTCTTAACTATGTGAGTAATTAAAAGCAGGAGCAAAGGTAATTTGTCTTTATTAAATTATAACCCAGGAAATGCAAACAAATTAGAAGATGAATTGAGGTGATTAGATTAACAATGGACCAACTTAGGTCGAGCTATTTTGGTAGTTTATAGGACATCTTTAAACAAAGATATATAAGTACGAGACGTTTAAATCTATAATAGGATCACAAATGCAATTTACTATTTTTCTTGGAAATAAGCCACAATTTTACTTTAAAAAAAGCTTATTTGCTTTCAATTAATACTAAATAGACCGGCCCGTTTCGTCGCCCCCGCTAGCGAAATTATTCCGATTCGATTTTGTTGCACAAACTTACTCAAAAAGAGGTCCTTATAACATATCCACAGGGTGCCGGGTGGTGCCGTGGTCGAAAAATTGTTTAAACAATTTTTTTTTAACAAATTCACACAAATAATTTTTTTATTTCGAAAAATTTTTTTTAGATAATTTGGGTCATTCTGAGCAAAATAGGTATCTTGTCATTTTTCTCTAAAATTGACTGTTGTCGAGTTATATGCGATTAAAAATTTGAAAAATGCGAAAATGGCCTTGAAGGCTTAATAACTCGATTAAAAATTATTATTATGAGATTCAAAAAGTGACCAAATCAATTTTTAAACCCCTTCTTCAAGATCCTGAAGAGATTTTTGTCATTATTTTATTACAAAGCTGCTATTTTTAATTATTAACAATTAGCGCTATAGTCCAGGATGTATCGTCGCCCCCGTTAGTGAAATTATTCCGATTCGATTTTTTTGCACAAACTTACTCTAAAAGAGGTACTTATAACATATCCACAGGGTGCCAGGTGCTGCCGTGGTCGAAAAATTGTTTAAACAATTTTTTTAAACAAATAGTTTGGGACATCTCTAAAATTGATTGTTGTCGAGTTATACGCGATTTAAAATTTGAAAAATGCGAAAATGGCCATATAACTAGACAACAATCAATTTTAGAGAAAAATCACAAGAGACCTTTTTTGCTCAGAATAACCCAAATTATCTAAAAAAAATCGTTCGCAATGAAAAAATTATTTTTGTGAATTAGTTTAAAAAAAATTGTTTAAACAATTTTTGGACCACGGCACCGCCCGGAACACTGTGGGTGTGTTATAAGGACCTCTTGTTGAGTAAGTTTGTGCAAAAAAATCTAATCGAAATAGTTTCGCTAACGGGGGCTACGATACAATTGGACTGTAGCGCTAATTGTTAATAATTAAAAATAGCAGCTTTGTAATAAAATAATGACAAAAATCTCTTCAGGACCTTGAAGAAGGGGTTTGAGACTTGATTTGGTCACATTTGGAATTTCAAAATAATAATTTTTAATCGAGTTATTAAGCCCTTAAAATAGCCATTTTCGCATTTTTCAAATTTTTAATCGCATATAACTCAACAACAATCAATTTTAGAGAAAAATGACAGGAGATCTTTTTTGCTCAGAATGATCCAAATTATCTAAAAAAATTGTTCGAAATGAAAAAATTATTTTTGTGAATTTGTTTAAAAAAAAATTGTTTAAACAATTTTTCGATTACGGCACCGCCCGGCACCCTGTGGATATGTTATAAGGACCTCTTTTTGAGCAAGTTTGTGCAAAAAAAATCGAATCGAAATAATTTCGATAGCGGGGGCGACTATACTGCCCAGTCTAAAAAGAATGTTAGGAATTTATTTGATTTGTTATTAGTTTTTTTTTTGGTAATTTTTTTGTAGAAACTTATAGTATTTGAGTTATTTATGAAAATCCGCTATAAAACATACACTTTTTTTTACTAAAAATTAAAATCTTTGATCTTTAATAACTCAAGAAGTGTTTATTTATTTTAATAACTTGATATAACAAATTTTGCTTAGGACTGGTTCCTCTATTTTTCACCCGCGTGAAGGGGTGGCATCTACCACCGGACTAAAAGCGCAAGTTCACACCATGTTACTATTGTTTATTCAGGAATCTTCTAACTACTCAACAATTTTCATGACAATCGACGGAGGTTCAACGAAATCGGAGTTGATTTCGTTGTGATAGCACTTATAACAGTTTTCAATATTATGAAATTTAAAGATACGTTACTCTTGAGTGCAATTAACATTTTTCGACATACCTAGTATAAGATTGATCTTCTTCTTCTTTTAATAGGTCTATGTCCTGTTTCTTCTGTTACAGTCTCTGCTGCGATCCGGAGCTCCAGCTCTCATACCATCGTTCTTTGGGGTTTCCTATGGGTCGCTTGGTGATGGGCTTCTGTTTCTTCGCCCATTTCGCCATACGTTCAGGGTCCATCCGATCTACGTAGTTTCTCTACATGCATCGTCGTGCTTTTGTCCATCTCACTACGTCTTGAACGGCTAGCTCTCTCAATATGTCTTCGTTTCGTATCCTATCTCTGAGTGTGATACCTCTTATGGATCTTAGGGTTTTCATCTCTGTTGTTCTCATTATTTATTTGGTCATTGTTGTCTTGGCCCTTGTCTCAACTGCCTATGTCAGTACGGGGCTAACACATGTCTTATAAATGCGGACTTTGCTTTCAGTGCTCATATATTTATTCCATTAGATTATATTCCTCAGGAAACCAAATATTCTCGCTGCTTTCGTTGCATGCTGTGTTGTTTCTTGCCATAGACGCCTGTCGTTAGATATTTCCACTTCCACACCCAGGTATCTACAATCCATTAACTGTTCGATTATATGGTCGTCCACTGCTAATTTACATCTAATTTGGTTCTTGGATAGTGCCATCAATTGGGTTTTCTCTGTTGATAGTCTTAAGTTATACTTTTCGGGGATTATTTTAAATTTTTAAATAAAGACATTCATAAGCAAACCTGGATCTCAAACGACCATATTACGCGAAACCAAATGGACCACATCATTGTAGATGCCCGACATGGGAACAATATCATCGACGTAAAAAGCCTCAGAGGAATAGACGGAGACACAGATCATTACTTGCCAGAATATCTAGCCACAAATACAACAAAACAACAATGAACCCATAAGGGAACATGGACGAAATGCAGAATACAGAGAAACATCAAAAATTTATAGAACAACTTGAACAAACCGTGAACTCTAAAACAGTTTACAATGATATAGAAGAGCTATGGGAAACGACTGCCGAAATAATAACCAAGATAGCCAACAAGATCTTTGGAAGGAGTGGGCAGAAGAGGGCAAAAACATGGTATGACAAGGAATGCCGGAAACAGCTGGAAAAAAAAGAAACGGTAAGGAAGACATGGGTACAACTACAAACAGACAAAACTAAAAAGGAATACGACGACTGCCGAAAATAAACAAGAAAAATGATACGCACAAAGAAAAGAAACTAAGAACAACAAAAATATGAAGCTATGGAGAGAGATCGACCCAAACCAGGCTCCAGACAATTCTATAAAGCAATTTCCACTGAGAAAAGAGGACATAGAACCAATTCTATCCATACACTGAGAGACAATCAAGGTCATATGATAATCGACGATAAAGAACTAACAGAAGAATGGAAAGGGTATTTCACGGACCTTCCAAACATCATACAGGAAGAACAGCACAAAGAAGAGATCTATATCACAGCGGACATGCCCGTCGAAGATTCTTCTTTTGAAGAAACCCAAAAGACCTTAAATAAGCTGAAAATCACAAAGCGCCGGGTACTGACGAGATATCAGCAGAACTTCTGAAATATGGTGGAGACGTACTACATAGCCAAATCCACCACTTAATAACACAAATATGGTTAGACGAAAAGATACCAGCAAGATGGAAGGAAAACATCATAGTACCCATCCACAAAAAAGGAGACAAAACAAAATGCGCGAATTATAGAGGAATTTCACTCCTAAATACGGCATATATGATCCTATCAAACAGCATTCTTAGTAGACTAACCCCCTATGCTGAAAATGTCCTAGGAGAATATCAAGCCGGTTTTAGGACAAACAGATTCACAATAGATCAACTATTCACGCTGAGACAGCTTCTAGAAAAGGGATGGGAGTATAACAGACTCATACACAATATCGTCATAGACTTTCGACAGGCATATGATAGCGTAGAAAGAAGCCAAGTATGGAATGCCATGGCGAAGTTCTCAATACCAAAGAAACTCATTCGGATGACTAAAGTCTGTATGGAGGGTGGAATATCAAAAGTACGTGTAAATAATAAACTGTCTGACAGCTTTGAAATCAACAGTGGACTCAAACAGGGTGATGCGCTATCTCCACTACTTTTTAATCTTGTATTAGAGAAAGCCATGAGGTCGGCCGAAATAAAAACAGAACTGCTATCGGTTCAAGGTCCCAAGTTATTACTAGCTTACGCAGATGACATTGATCTCGTTGGAGACTCCATCCTACCCACAAAAGCCATTTTCAACAAAGTGAAAGAAGCAACAAGCGAAGTAGGGCTGAGGATTAATGAAGAGAAGACGAAATATATGTGTATAGATAGAACGACACGAAGAGACAGGATAGCACAAAATGTGACGGTCAGTACCTTCAATTTCCAAAGAGTACAACGTTTTAAGTATCTGGAGGCCGTAATCACAGGTGACAACGATGTTACTGAAGAAATAAAAGACAGAATCCAATCAGCAAATCGCTGTCTATTCGCACTGGATAAACTTATAAAATCAAAAAATCTTACAAGAAGTTCCAAGATCAAAATCTATAAATCCGTCGTCAGACCTGTACTAACATATGGATGCAAAACGTGGTCCATGACCAAATCAAACGAAGAAAAGCTCAGACGTTTTGAACGAAAAATTTTCGGACCTCGCCACTTCATTAACACAAACCAGTATAGGATCAGAACCAACATCGAATTAAAAGCACTCTACTAGTGATGTAAAATTTCCGGGAAGATTCGAACGCCGGAAAGTTTCCGGAAACTTTCCGGGAATATTGGAAACTTTCGGAAACTTATGGAAATATTGCATTTTTATTAAATTTTTATAATAAATTATACAAATCAGTAGTTAGCTTTATTTGTTTCTTTCATTTCTTTTCATTTAATCTTTCATTTTCTGATGGATTTAGAGCTTTGCCTTGGTTCCAACAGATGAGTTATAGAAGGACTGTCATCACATACTGTTTTCTCATGTTTATGATTTTTGAGGAGTTTTTGAGATATAGTCTCCTCTATCTACACTCAGTATATTTCTCTTTTTATTATTTATGAAAGGGTATGTGCTAAAACTATGCCCTGTTTCAGCGGAGGAAGCTGGTAACCCCAGTATTGTAATTTCCAAATCTTTTAAATAAGTTTTGGTGCACATTCCTTGTCACCAGCTTATATAATTTACTGATCGTGCTGAAAGTCAAATAAAATCCATTGACCAAGGGTCTGCTTTTGCACAGAACTTTGTTAATTCTGTAAAAATGTTTTCTTCGTCAATAAACTTGGGAAGATTGGTTAATATCTTGTTTATAGACTACATAGCTAATATTATTATATGCTCTTCAGCAGTGAGACTTTGTCCTGTTAAAGAAGGATCAAGTAAGTGCACAGGCTTCACTGCCATTTTTTTCCTTTTTGTAATTTAAATAAACATTCCTTTTGCTCAGGCTTGCTGATTGGAAGTAATGGAATATTCTCGGTAAAAATGTTTTCTATATCCTTAAATGCCTTGACAACCTGAGATATTTTAAACATATATTACCTTCCAATAAAGTACCTAATCCATTTCAAAATTGGTGTTAGCACAACTGCTACTTTTTGCAACTTTATCCAAAATATTTCATCATCCAGACAGTTTTGTTTAATACACCGTGAAAATTTTAAATTTTTCCCTCTATGACCATAAGCATCTGTAAAGCACTTTTAGACGCAATAAGACTAAAATTTACCTAATTGCCTTGCCATTCTCGTAGCATTATTTGTTAACTGGGATTAGGAAAAATGCACTTATAATTTTTTTATTTTTTTTATTATTTTACTTTTGAAATATTCCCATGCATTACCTGGCTTAAGGCATTTGTATTATAAAAATAATGATTATTACACTTAATATTTAATTCAGTTCAATTCAGATATTCAATTTTCAATTAAATTTAAATTAAAATCAACAGATAATTCAACTACCAAGAACAAACCAAAAACAAATAAATAAAACAATAAACCGTAACCTCGATGTTCCTTCTGTACTTGGCAGTGGTATAGGTTTGGCGGTTCACGTGTGAATTAAATAGCGCTACTTACACGTAAATTGAAATTACGTTATTGACTCTTATGTCTAAAAGGCTCTTGGAAATATTCTCAAAAGTTCTCGGAAATGTTATGGAAAGTTCTCGGAAACATTCTCGAAAGTTCTCACGCGAGAATATTCTCGAGAATTTTCCATTGAAAGTTTCCGGGAATATTCGCGGCCAGGAGAATTTTTCCATTTTTATAGGCGAATATTCTCGGAAACTTTCCAATGTTCGCGAATATTCGCTTGGAAATATTCTCGACTCACATCACTACACTCTACAATGACACCGATATTGTCCAAGAAATTAAATCACAGCGACTAAGATGGACAGGCCACGTGCACAGACTTCATAATGAGAGACTCGTAAGACTGGTATGGGAGGAGATCCATACAGGCAAAAGACCACTCGGACCTCTCAGAATGCGATGAAGATATAACATCCAAGCAGATCTCCGAAAAATGAACATCCCATTTGACCCTAGGTTGATGGAAGACCGAACAAATTGGAAGAAAGTTGTAATTGTACAGTCAGCCAGGACCCACCCAGGGTTGTAGCGCTACGTGATGATGATGATTTTAAATTTTTGTAGTAAGCGTTGTAAGTCATCTTCGTTTTCGGCTTTTAAGATAGCATCATCTAATTGATTTTGTTAACACTAGTTATAACTTCATCCATTATCAAATTAAATAGGCATGGGCTGAGGCTGTCACCTTGTCTAATGCTGACATTGATTTTGATTTCTTCCGTGAGCCCGTGTGTGGTTCTTATTCTTTTTTTTTTTGTTGGATCTATTAAGCTCTTTGATTATGTTTCTGTTTTTGACTTATGTGTTTATTTCCAAGGAGAGTGAGCACGCCCTTCAATCGTACTCTGTCGAATGCCTGTTGTATAAGATTGATAAAATATGATATTCTGCTTTAGGTTTTAGACTTTTAGACCATACCGAACTTGTTACGAGGAATAACGTTTTTTTCGTAAAATTATTATTTGCGATATCGTTTAGTTTACCTGTATTATAACTACAGTGGATAATTATTAGTGTTGTAGAGTTAGTACCTATCTAATTAACAATGGCAATTATGCAATTATGAGAAAATTTGATCCTTAGCAGTAACCTTGTTGTTGAGGTCTATTGTCCTACAAGCAATAATTTTAAATCTTCAAAGCATGAAAATTCTCTGACCGTAAAATGAACGTTTTAAATAAAGAGCCCAGTCTAGACGACAATTATTATAATTATTGAATTTAGTTGGAATATCTGTTCACTCGAAATACCAAATTCCGTGCCAGTAATAATAAAGGAACTAATATACCCAGATTGCCTTATATTTTTAGCGAATAAAAACAATATGGAGCATGAAAACAGGATGTAAAAGAAAAAAATATTGAAAATGTAAAATCCAAAGCTAAATAGAGAAAATTAATGTAATGAAAAGTAATGACGATAATAAATGAATCAACAGCTAAGTTTGCAAGGAGAGTAAAAGCAAGCTTCAGTAAAAATTATTGTATTTTATTTTATCTTATTTTATTATTGATAAATAATTACTTCCCTAAAATTTAAGCTGTGGTAGGGGAACAAAGTATGCTAAATGTGCAGTCACTCGAGCGCTTTGGGGACCTATTGGGTTGCGAAGAGTAGGTCCTAAAACCAAAAAAAGTTAAGTAAAGTTTTCCATTTTAGTGGGGACTTTCCATTTTTAATTTAATTTTCCATTTCCAACAATCGTTTTTTAGATTATAGTGCCATCTATCCATAATTCGAAAGAAATGTCTCGAATAAAAGTTACTTATTTTTAAGTAGGGAATCCAAATCTGCAATAAAAAAATGGGTGCTCCCATTTAAGATTTTAAAGTAACCCACCACCCCACCTCCGTGGGGGGTCGTGTTTGGTGCCATTCGATAGATTTTTCAAAAATATTGAATAAGTGTATTTTTCAGTTTTTCGATGGTATCATTCATTTCTCGAAATATTCTTGTGAAACTTTGGGACTCACCCATTACCTTACCGCTCAAATCGTCAGATTTTTGAAATATACACTGTTTTGCATGTACTTATCTTACCATGTCTTAATCTGACGCTGACGATTTCTAGTTTTTCTAAGGATATATTTTTTTCGGCCTTCCCTTAACGAACTCCTCTGCATTAAGAGCCAATATATGGTAGAGGTACATTTTCAGGGTACAAGGTTTCTCCCCATGTAATAATCTGACGCGCTCGAGTAATTGCAAAAATCCCCGCTTGGGCTCCCCTACCTTAAAGATTTTGTTGGAAAACTCCGGATTTTCCGAGGAGAATTTTGGTCGAAGGAAATCCGAAAAAAATATTTCTATGCAGAATTAAATTACGGTGAACTTTTATGTGAGTGTTTTTGGTTTAAAGTTAAAATCTTCGAGTTACAGAGCAATAATTAAAAAAAAAGATGTCGGAGTGCTAATTTGTTAACAAACAAAATAGCCTACTTTCTGTGGATTTTGCATACCTATATTACTAATATATGCTATCTTAAAATTCGATTCCAGCAATAAAATAGCTGGTAAATACCTTTTCCTTGTTTTTTCCTAATTTGCCCAGAGTACACACACCCAAACTTATATGGAATCACCATGTATTTCAAAGTAATATTTATTTTTTTTGAAAAAACTTGTTATTGTAGCGAAGAATAAAGGTTTTTATTGAAAATAAACAAATCTATAAGACAATCAGATAGTACAGCTCGGTACGGTATAGGTTTTTTGCTTGAGTTCCAAATTGAACGATAATAAATAAAATAACTTTTGCGCCCAAAAACGAAAATATGCGTCATATGGGTTATATAACTTACAACGGAGAAAGATTATTGGTCATTTGAAGCAAGTAATGTTCTCAGAGGGACATAGCTGTAGAGTTAGGCGTAACACAGGGCGTTCTGTCCAAAACCTATGCTAGGTAACATTTCTAGGAAAGATCAAAAATAAAGAAAGGCAAAGTCGCCAAAAAGTAATAACGGCTCGCCACGATCGTTTAATTGTCCATTTAGCTGGATGACACCCAACCATTTATAACCTGCAGCTGGAAAGGCAGCTTTTGGAAACTACAGGTGTAACTCTTTCCGTATAAACGATAAGAAGAAGAGTTCGTGCCAAGATGTATACAGAAGGAGACAGTTATGGGTTCCCGAGTTATCCACGCAGCACAAGATTGATCGCCTAAATTGGTGTCTTCACCACCAAAACTGGAACATTGGGAATTGACAAAATGTGCTATTTTCAGAAAAAGTCAGGATTTGTGTAAAATCAAACGACCCAGGAAATTGTGTATTTAGAGGTAGAGGAAGACAAGCAAGAACGAAAACTGTCAGATCTGTTCGCAAATATACAAGAGGAAGTGTAATGTTCTGGAGAGGAATTGTGATCCGTAAATAAACTTTAATTTTCATCCAATCAACTTTAACTGCTCACAGGTATGTTGATAACCTGTAGTTAGGATCTGGAGAGGTGCAACAGGAGAAAATTTAATTTTCTTGCATGATAATGGACCTCCTCATACCATTAGAGTGACTAGAGACATCATTGAAGCAGAAGGTATCCCTTGTTTGGAATGGCCTACTTGTTCATCCGAGCTTAACCCTACAGAGAGTTTGTGGTATATGCTTAAAAGAAAAAATAGAGCTCGCCAGAATAATTCACAAAACACCTCAAGGCTAGTACAAGCTGCTCTTGAAGGATGGAGCAACCTACCACAACAAAATGTCGATAATTTGATTAGGAGCGGGTCCACGCAAACTGAAGCTTGCATAAGAACTAGAGGTGATAACACTGACTACCAAATATTCGTTTATTTACATATATAATATTCGTTTTACATTGAATTTTTTTATACTATTAACTTTAAAACAACTAATTTCAATTTGTTTGTTAAATACTTTATTGTTTTATTTAATTATTGTTATAGGTCTGGATCCCGCGTATGAAAAAAAGTTGATTAATAGCAAGCTGAAAATTTGTTAATAGCTTAAGGGTGTCTAGACGGACAAACTTTGATATATGGGAACACTGGAACAGGGGAAGTTTTAATTGTGGAACAGTTTAAAAATTTGGAACGGTCAGACCACGAAGACGGCACATGTATTTTGTCCGACAGAACAGACTTAAACTCTCCGAACAGAGATTAAACTCTCATGCAAAAATCAGACTGCTATTTATCACCAAATGGGAGTTTTAATGAGTGGAACATGTAGAATATGTCAAATGACAGGAACTATGACAGGTGATAAATAGCAGTCTGATTTTTGCATGAAAGTTTAACCTCTTTTCGGAGAGTTTAAGTCTATTCTGTCGGACACAATGAATGTGCCGTTTTCGTGGTCTGACCGTTCCAAATTTTTAAACTGTTCCACAATTAAAACTTCCCCTGTTCCAGTGTTCCCATATATCAAAGTTTGTCCGACTAGACACCCTTAAGCTATTAACAAATTTTCAGCTTGCTATTAATCAACTTTTTTTTCATACGCGGGATCCAGACCTATTATGTATCTGTTATTAAATTGCTTTAAAATAAATATTGTTTGACTTCGTGTGTTCGTTTCTTTAAATTCGCACGAAATAATAAGAAATATCAGGTGATTCCATATAAGGAATTTATAGGGATAAAAGGCAAATCTTGCCCAAGTATACTTTCCCTAACTTAGCATCATCAGGGGCATTTCGTCAAAACAGGAAGATATCCCAGCAAAATGTATACCCAGCATTTGTATGATAAGAACGTAATTCAAAGAATTTTGCAACTAATAAATAACATTAAACACACACTGGACGAAGGACAAACAGATCAAAAATTAATTAAAATTTGCCGAATACTACATCTTGGCAAATTTGTCCTTCGTCCAGTGTGTGTTTAATGTTATATATTAGTTGCAAAATTCTTTGAATTACGTTCGTGCCATACAAATGTTATCTACATTTTGCTGAAATATTTTCCTGTTTTGACGAAATGCCCTTGATGATGCTAAGTTAGCGAAAGTATACTTGGGCAAGATTTGATTAAACTATATGCTCGAAATCTGCCTTTTATCCCTATAAATTCCATATATTCGAGCATTCAACCTGATTCCATAGAAGTTTGGGTGTGTGTATATCATCAATAACCAGAAAAGAATTAATTTCGACTGCCAAAAACACGTCTTGAATCTACGATATACCGTTGCTTTTTGATAGAAGAAATCCGATTTTTTATTTTGTGTGTGGTCACGTATAACATTGACATTTTACCATTACAATGATTTTACTATTATCGATCAGACCGCACTATTAAAATTTGATTGCACTACAGGTATACATAACTGGTGGCATTTAAGACTTGAGCGTTTTTCTTCTTTTCGAATGAGTAACTATGTAGGTAATAAATTCTATTAGAATAATATTTATTATAACAAGGTGGGTATGTATTTTGTATATTTTGTGCTACTTACCTACCGATGTTTTTTAATGTTATGAAGGTTTACATATAAATAATATATTAATTTGAGAATGAGAACTATACCGGTAAACTGTGTTTATTCAGCATGAAAATATAAAATATTTTTCTATTTATTAATTAGTTGTTAGTTTTAACAAAAAAAAAATCTAAAAGAAAATTATTAGCATGACATTAATATCAGGATCAATATTTTGGCCTTTATCACAATGGTCTTTATTACAATTCTCCATAATTTTCTTCCTCTTAATTCTGTAAGAGACTCTTGCAATTCTGTAAGAGACTTCTCTATCGAGAGACTTGTAAGACTGGGTATGGGAGGAGATTCCTATAGGCAAAAGACCACTCGGACGCAGAGCCGGATTTAAGGCAGTGGGGGCCACTGGGCAGAATTGGTGTGGGGGCCCCTGGGCAGAATTGGTGTGGGACCCTAGCTCCTACCATTAAAAAATTGTTGTTATAACTATGGTATACAGCCAAGTATAGAGTTTTCCCTTTTAAAAATTAAAAAAACAATGTTGATCTGCATTTATAAATATATTTTTAAATAATAAAAAATACAAGAGGAGTAACTTGTTACCGTAAAATATTAAAAATAAATATTGTAAAATGTATGGTTAAAGTCTGGGTATTTTTTAGATTTTTGAATTGAAAATTCCCTAATTATGTCTGACATATCTATTTAGTTCCTTTAAGACATCGTGTTTAATGCTCATTATAGAGAGATGAAACGCTCTTGGTCCATCATAGACCGAAGGCGATTTTTAATTAACTTTAGTTTTGAGAATGATCACTCTCCACTGTAGTTAGAGACAGCAAGGCTGGACTTGCTCTCTAGAATTCATACATTTTTTTCACTTATTCATAAGCTACACTTATATTTTTGATACGAAGGTTTTTTTGATAAAGTACTTACTTTTTTAGTCTAAAAACAACTTTTGCAAAAAACCGTCTAAAAACGTGTTTTTTTTTTGTTGAAAAATGAACATATTTACTCGCAAATTTACTGCAAATAACTGAAATAATAACAGACTTCTTCAAAGAAAAGTTAAAAAAAAACAGAAATCCACTATATATGATGGAATTATACTGCATCAAACGGATACCAGAGAAACAACCCCCTTACGCAGCATACAACGAACCCGACGTCATAACATCCATAAAGATCAGACGTCTGCACTGGATGGGCCATGTTGAACGGATGTTGAAGACTGAAACACCAAAACATATAATGAGGCAGACAACAGTAGGGAGAAGGTCAAAGGGAAGACCCAAACTTAGATACATGGAACAAGTGGAACAAGATCTGAAAACACTTAAGATTACCAACTGAAAAAACAAAGCAAGGAACAAAACAGAATGGCGGAAAATCCTAGAACAAGCCAGGACCGAAAATGATTGTCGAGCTACTGATGATGATGAATAACTAAAATAATAACACTACATAAGTATTAACTTAGTGAAAAAATCCTATATAACAAAAGTTGCTTAGAATTCGTCAGTTTATCTATTTCCGGACTTATTTTGAACTTATTTTTTCACACCCGAGGAGGGGTGAAACTCACCTCCAGGGCAAAAGCACAAATCGGCAAAATTCACTTTTCTTCTTTGACATGTTATTATTTATGTGTACCTATGCCAAATTTCATGTCAATGCAAGCGGTTCTTTAAAATTTTCAGAAAAAACCGTGAGTCAATGGACTATTATAGGTACCAGTAACAATGAGAGCACACAGCACAATTTTATTTAATACGCACCTTTTGAATGATTTTAGAAATTAGCATTTAAACTTGTATCCCAATTATTTAACAGTTAACAATCCAATGTACAACTTAAATATTTTCCGGCCTGGCCTCACCATGTTTGTACGAGTAGCATGACTTTATTTAAATTTTCATATTTTAAAAGTCCCCAACCCTCCAAATATTAGATAGGGAATTTCTAGGCTATCACAAAAATAAAGTAAAAACTTACCTTTTTCAACAGGGGTAACAGTACGAAATAATACAAACAGGTGAGTGGTGAGTAATATTGCTGTTTTACTAGATTATCGTAAATAGTATTACAGCTGACTATTATTATTCTTTCTGCAAGTAGCACAAAGTCACAAAACAAATGAGTGGTTTAGTGCCAGATTGTCAGATTTGCTTATGCCACAATTTTTGTCAACGGGATAATTTAAGGCCAAACTCGTAACCAAATTATGACTCAACAAAAAAGACTGAATTCCACTTGATTATGTTCTGAGTATTTTGCAATTTATGCAAAAAGGGTATTTAAAAAATATGCATGATGTAGAATATGATTTAGAAGACAAATAAATTATTGTAGGCGTAGGAGGCAAGTTTGGCTCAAATTTAAGTTCAAACTTTGTAAATGTGGAGTAAGCAATGTTTTGATCAATGTTATTATACTCAGTGGCGTAGTGCCAACTCAAGATAACGATAAATAAGAAATTATTTTTGATATACATAATTATGTTTGCATAAAACAAAAATTATTTTATGTGAATATTTGGGATTTTGTGGGGGCCCCCGGAATGTGGGGTCCCCGAGCAGCTGCCCAGCCTGCCCTCCCTTAAATCCGGCCCTGCTTGGACGTCCCAGAATGCGATGGAGAGGTAACATCCAAGCAGATCTCCGGAAAATGAACATTCCATTTGACGCTAGGTTAATGGAAGACCCAACAAATTGGAAAAAAGTTGTAAAGTCAGCCAAGACCCATCCAGGTTTGTAGCGGTACGTGATGATAACTGTCTTCTACCAATGCATATTTGTTTTTCATCTCCCATTTCTTTCAGGAAGTTGAAAAACGAATCTTATTGTACACTTTTTCACAATTTCGGTAACATGCACACTTTGTTCAGATAGTTGGTATTACGACGGTCTTATATTATAATTGTACTTATTTTAATTAAAATTTTTCAGGCATACACCCAACTCCCCTGTTTTTAGATCTCATCCATCGTACTCTAACTCTCTATCGAGTGTACTGGTAATGATAGTTTAAGCGTTGATTGATAAATTAATATACTCTGTATATTTATCGATCAATGGTTTATGGTAGGGGAGCAAAGTATGCTAAATGTGCAGTCACTCGAGCGCTTTGGGGACCTATTGGGTTGTGAAGAGTAGGTCCTAAAACCAAAAAAAGTTAAGTAAAGTTTTCCATTTTAGTGGGCGCTTGCCATTTTTTAATTTAATTTTCCATTTCCAACAATCGTTTTTTCCGAATATAACGCCATCTATCCATAATTTGAAAAAATGTTTCGAATATAAGTTACTTATTTTTACGTAAGGAATCCAAATCTGCAATAAAAATGGGGACTCCTATTTAGGATTTTAAAGTAACCCCCACCCTACCTCCGTTGGATATCGTGTGTGGTGCCATTGTATAGATTTTTCAAAAATATTGAATAAGTGTATTTTACAGTTTTTCGATCTGATGTTCATTTCGCGAAATATCGCGGGATTCGTATTTAAAATATTAAATTTACCCCCACCCCTCTCCGTGGGAGGTCGTGTTTAGTATCATTCGATAGATTTTTAAAAAATATTGAACACAATTTTTTTAGTTTTTCGATCTGTCATTTATTTCGCAAAATATTCGCTTTTTGCTTGTGAAATTTTGGGACTCATCCATTTCCTTACGCCCGGCTCAAATCGTCAGATTTTTGAAATATACACTCTTTTGCATGTATTTAACTTACCTTATCTTAATCTGACAATTTCGAGTTTTTTTAAGGATAGATTTTCTTTTTCGGGCCCCCCTTAACGAACTCCCCTGTGTTAACAGCCAATATATGGTAGAGGTACATCTGCAGGGTACCAGGTTTCTCCTCATATGATAATCTGACGCGCTCGAGTAACTGCAAAAATCCCCGCTTGGGCTCCCCTACCATTAAGCTTTTGAAGGTGATCAAATTTGTGTTTTTTAATTTTTCATGCGAGTTTTATACTGCGTGTCCCAAAAGTAGCGGAACGGTCGAATATTTCGCGAAATGAATATCGGATCGAAAAAATGAAAAATACATTTTCAATCATTTTCAAAAATCTATCGAATGACACCAAACATCATCCCCCTCTCCACCCCTGGAGGTGGGGTGGGGGATAACTTTAAAATAGTAAATCGAAACTTCCAGTTCTTATTGCAGACTTGGATTCCCTACGTAAAAGCGAGCAACTTTTATATGAGACATTTTTTCGAATTGTTGAGAGACGAAGCTATAATCAGAAAAAACGATTTATCGTGATGCTATAGGTAAATTATAGAAACAGTCTAATATCTTGAGAAATACACTTCCAAATAAAAAACCAAAAAACACGTGTTTAATATTTTTCAAAAACCTATATCGAATAACATCAAACATGACTTTCCACCCCACCTCCTGGAAGTTGGGTGGAGGGTAACTTTAAAATCTTAAATAAGAACCCCCATTTTTTAGTGCAGATTTGGATTTCTCATGAAAAAATAAGTAACATTTATTCGAAGCATTTTTTAGAATTGTTGATAGATGGCGCTAATAAATCGTATTTTTTTTATTACAGCGTCATCTATTCACAATTTTAAAAAATGTTTCGAATAGATGTTTCTTATTTTTTTATGAGCAATCCAAATCTGCAATAATAACTGGAGGTTTCTGTTTAAGATCTACAGTTACCCCCAACCCACCTCCAGGGGGTGGAGTGGGGGGTCGAGTTTGGTGTCATTCGATAGATTTTTGAAAATAATTGAACAAGTATTTTTCAGTTTCTCGATCCGATGTTCATTTCGTGAAATATTCGACCGTTCCGCTACTTTTGGGACACCCTATAAAAAGGGCGTCATTATTATCAAAAGTATACAGTACTCAAAACTTTCACAGTCATACATAAAAGAACGACATTTTATTATATTCCAGTATTCTAATAAAAATTATGAAATATGCCGCAATAATATGACATAATTAAAAGGTTAGTAAAAATATATAATTTTGTTTTATAAATTAAAAGTTTACATTTGTATAACGCGCTGCACTTGTTGGATAAATTGGCTCTTCCATCTATTTCACGTGTCGTGACGATTTATCATTTAACTTTAAAGGAAAATTATTGTCACTATAAAAGCTTCACTTCAAAAATTATATGGCATTGGTATAGCACTAAATTACCAGAGAACGGCAGTTCTCGCCAGTGGCGCACATCTACACCCCTTACACGCGACACTATACAGGGTGTAACAAAAATACAGGTCATAAATTTAATCACATATTTTGGGACCAAAAATAATTCGAATGAACCTAACTTACCTTAGTACAAATATGCACATAAAAAAAGTTACAGCCCTTTGAAGTTACAAAATGAAAATCGATTTTTTCCAATATATCGAAAACTATTAGAGATTTTTTATTGAAAATGGACATGTGGTATTTTTATGGCAGTAGTATCTTAAGAAAAAAACTTATAGGTAAATTTGGACACCCCATAAAAATTTTATGGGGGTTTTGTTCCTTTAAACCCCCCCAAACTTTTGTGTACGTTCCAATTTAATTAATATTGTAGTAATATTAGGTAAACACAATGTTTTAAAAAAATGTTTGCCTCTCAGTACTTTTTCGAAAAATCAGTTTATATCGATATATTTTGAATATTTGTCAAATCCACCACATATTTGTATATGGTTAAGTACGATTATGGAAACTTGCTAATAATATGAACATTTATTTTTGATTTACATTTTTAGGTATATTTTGAACCATATTAAAAAAGGATCCACATCTCGATAAAATATGCCTTATCAAAAAAATACAAAGAAGCAAAAAAGTTTTAAAAACACTGTGTCTAACTAATGGTATCGCAGCAATAGTTTAATTGGAACGTACACAAATATTTGGGGGGTTTAAAGGAACAAAACCCCCATAAAATTCTTATGTAAACATATTAAAAAAGAAGCTACAACTCGACAAAAACCGCCTTATCTAAAAAATACTAGGAGGCAAAAAAGTTTTAAAAATATTTAATTCAACTAACGGTACCACCAAAATAATTTAATTGGAACGTACACAAAAGTTTGGGGGGGTTTAAAGGAACAAAACCCCCATAAAATTTTTATGGGGTGTCCAAATTTCTCTATAATTTTTTCTGAAGATACTACTGCCATAAAAATACCACATGTCCATTTTCAATAAAAAATCTCTAATAGTTTTCGATATATTGGAAAAAATCGATTTTCATTTTGTAACTTCAAAGGGCTGTAACTTTTTTATGTGCATATTTGTACTAAAGTAAGTTAGGTTCAATCGAATTATTTTTGGTTCCAGAATATGAGATTAAATTTATGACCTGTATTTTTGTTACACCCTGTATATACACGATATTTTCGATTTTCTAAATCTGACTGAATTGAAAATTGGGCCAACTCCCATCTTAAAATTCAGGAAAAGACTCACCCATTCATATATCAACCATCCATTTTAGTCCAAGGGTGTGGATTTTACGGCCCTTCCTATTTAGGGTCTATTTTTCGTTCTCTTCCCCAAAACTCCCAAAAACTTCGAAAATTTAACTCCGACAAACACACGGCTCAGTATAACCGAAAAACTGAAAAAATAAACTTTGAAAATTTTGGTTTTTCGACAATTACTCAAAATTTCAAACTACGAATTACGCCAGTAACTGAGCGTTTGTAGAAGGACTCTAGACGAATCTAACGGTGTATACCTTATATCCGGGAAAATTCGAATTTTTAAGTTATAGGCTTCATAAGTATGATCAAATCTATTTCTTATGGGAAAAACGGTTTTTCAAGCTCAATAATTCCTGTAATAGCTTCAGTTATCATACTTGACCTTAGATGCATAAGATACTACTTGTCAATACGTTTCAAACTCCTGTTTAGTGAACAAAATCGGTTACGCCATTTAGAAGTTATTAAGCTACAAAAGTATAATCCAATTAACGATTATTACCTAAATGGTTTATGTAGTTGTAGTGGTTACGACGCTAATTTGATCTGGCAACGGGCAATCCGAGTTCATTTACCGGCCATCCCAATATTTTTTTCAATCTATTTCGAATAGAAAAAAATCAAGTATACATTCGATGGACACTAGATCATTTGGGAGATAATTCGACAAAGGCGACCATTTATAAAGCTTAACGTGTAATCGAGAAACATTGCATTGAACTTCATACATTTAATTTATAAATAACTTTGAAAAACTCCTGATAAAAGAATAAAAAAACCGCTAAACGCCGTAAAAATGAGTCGCGCATACAATATTCCAGCTATAAAAGCTACAACAGCTAGTTTTATTTTGAAAGATATTTTCATAATATTTGCTAAATTTGAAGTAAACGCGCCACAATAGAGTTTCAAAATTCAAACTGTATCAAAGTTACTCTTTTGTGGCGCGTTTTACTTCAAATTGGGCAAATATTATGAAAAAATCTTTTGAAATAAAACTAGAATTTTGTTTTGCATCAAAATGAAAATACATTTTCGCGCTACGTTATATTCATATCAGATCTTTTGTAGCTGGAATATTGTATGCGCCACTCATTTTTGCGGCGTTTAGCGGTTTTTTATTCTTGTGACTTATGTAGTATACTTTATAATTTGCGATTGACCAGATTTTCTTCACACGGGATATGGCCGGATTAGAATGCGTTACAGGGAAACTAAGGAAAAATTACCAAAGAGCAAAACTTAAAATAATGTTAAAACAAAATATCTGTATAGCGGATAATATTTTAGGAGGCGAAGAATATGCCTAAATAAAATGGTGTGGCAACTTGGACACCTTCGACCAATACTAACCAAAGAAGGAACGGATAGAGAGGAAATCAAGAAGAGAATATTACCATAGGTGGAAGAATAGGTCTACTTACAAAAAGAAAGTCTCCAAAAGGACAAAAACCTTTCCAAAAAAGTAAATAAATAACCTATTTTATTTAAGATTACGACAGTTTTACCAAAAATCTTGTCTTTAATTCCACTGCAATTTACCTTGTTTCCCGATTTTAAATGATTCATATCCTCTTATTCTATGTTACTCGTGACCAATTATTACATGAATTAAATCAAGTCACATAATTTACTTAATATCGCACATCCCGTTCCAAACTGTAGCAACTCAAAATATTAAATTTTTACAGGTGAGCACAAACAAAATATTTGCTTTGATCATTTCCTAATATATTTTGTATCTTAGGAAGTAGGTATAGATACATTTACATTTTTGTATTAATATTTTTCCTGTTGCAACTGGGCTAGAGTAACATAGGAAAATATTATGTTAAAAGAAAATAACAAATAAAAAACGACATTTTGATTCGAAATAATACAGTTTTTCTCCAAAAAATTTGATTTACGACACTTTTCACACTTTTCACACTTTTCGACACAAGAAATGTTAAAACACATTGGTGTTATATGATCGCTTTTTGAGTTAAAACTTTTTTTAATACGTTTTTCACCGAAGACTACCGCATCTTTTTGTCACAAATTCGAATGATACTGTTTTTACCGTACTATGAGCTCTGTTTTTTAATTGCAACATATCGTTTTGCTTCATCTACTGAAACATTTTTAATATTTTCATAGTTTTCTGAGGAAAAAGATGATGCATATATGTAATGCATTTTGTTGGTGAGATAAAAACAAACACAAAACAAAAACAAAAATGAAATTTTTTGAGTTAATACACTTTTGAACGGGATTTTGGAATATATTCCGCATTCAGCTTATTTATATGTATAATATATACTACTTACATGTATATGATGTATACTACAAATAATAAATTTAAAATATTGATGTAAAGAACATTCTTTATGCATATCGAGGCAATGTTTTTTACCTCATATTTTTAGAAAACGCATACCTTTTCGTACTGCACAGACGATAAAACCCATATTTCTGCCGCAAGCACATAAAACCAAATAACTTATTGACTACTAATCTTTTATAACTTGTTTATTCAAAGTAAAAAATAAACATGATTCAGTGTAGTAAATCACTCACATGTCATTCCGTATATTGCAAATTTCAAATTTAACTTATTTTTTCTTTAATAATCAATATATTTTAGTTGTTTTGCAGAGAATTGTTGTCATCATGAAATATTGTCTTATAATCTGATTTATGTAATTTTCATCTTCTGATTGATATGCGATGACTTTAATCACTATTAATTATAATATAATATACGATTTATTTTATGACTGGCTCCGTCCACTCAGTCGGACAATATGTCTGACTTTCCATGTAAGCTAAGATTTTCATTTATTATTGGTCGATTGTACCTGGTCCCAACTTTGTAGAGTAGGTCCCGATCATGATAGAGAGCTAATAAATAATCATGTAAAAATGTAATATGGAAAAACTATACGGGGATATGTTGAATTAGTTGTGTATGTACATGACTTTCTCCAATGGGCGGAAACCAGAGTGGGGGACGATGGTAGTTATAAGGGGTCAAAGTCGCGGTTTTTATTATTTTTTTTTTGACACGCTCATGATCGAGATAATGTATCAAAATTTGGGAATAAGTAGGTCATGACGTAACTAAGTAAAATCTCCAGGGGCGCAACGCTGCGTGGCCGACAAAGGGGTGGGGGTAGGGGTGAATAAAAAAATTATAAGGGGTTTTTCCTCAACGGGCGGAAACCAGAGTGGAGGACGAGGGTAGTTATAAGGGATCAAAGTCGCGGTTTTTATTATTTTTTTTGTGACGCTCATGATTGAAATAGTGCAACAAAATTTGGGAATAAGTAGGCCATGACGTAACTAAGTAAAATCTCTAGGGGTGGAAACCAGAGTTGGGAACAAGGGTAGTTTTAAGGGCTGAAAGTCTTAATTTTTATTTTTTTTGTGACGTAGCACAACATTTGTCTCCCACGAAGCGTTCCGCCCATGGAGATTTTACTTAGTTATGTAATTATCTACTTATTCTCAAATTTTGGTGCACTATCTCAATCACGAACGTCACAAAAAAACCCTTATATTTTTATATTCACCCCTGCTCACCACCTCTTTGTACCCCAAGCAGCGTTCCGCCCCTGGAGATTTTACTTGGTTACGTCATGACCTACTTATTCCCAAATTTTGATACACTATTTCGATCATGAGCGTCACAAAAAAAATAATGAAAACCGCGACTTTGACCCCTTATCACTACCCTCGTCGTGGTAAATAAAGACTAACGTAATTTTCAGATCCCAACTAAATTTTTGATACGGCAACCACGCATTTGTGGCACCCGCGATTAAGGTCACCCGCCAGCTCTCGCTTGTCGGATTGTACTTTGTGCAAGAGAACTGAAATTAGACTTGAGAGCTAGGCTGGCAGGGTGTTATATTTTCTCGACTCTGCTTAACGGGATCGAAGCATGGACACTTAACGCGTCGACTACTAAAAAGTTGGAAGCATTTGAACTGTGGGTGTATAGAAGAATCCTGAAGATATCATGGACCGAGCATGTAACAAACAACGAAGTCATGAGAAGAGTCAACAAAAGACTGGAAGTATTGGAAACCATCAAGACACGAAAGCTGAAATACCTGGGGCATGTTATGCGCAATGAGAGATACAACATACTTCAATAATTAATCCAGGGCAAGAGAAGTGTAGGAAGAAGAAGAATCTCATGGTTGCGTAACTGCGACGTAAAGAAAAAGAAGAGAAACGGGACGGAACAACAAAAAATTGACAATACAAAGAAGAAATCTGAGTGATTCACCGCAATAAGCGAATCAGAGAGATATAAGTAAGAGCGGCAGAGCGGCAAACATTTTATCCGGAATGAAAAACCACCATGATGATGATGCGAATTTAAATGTTATACTAAAAAAATTACTCAATAAAGGAATAAATAAGTAAGTTATTGCGTTTTATAATAAACAAATGCAATATAATCCTTCAAGTAAATAACCGGTGACCAATACTCCGATTTTAGCACAAGTAATTAGATTAAAACGAATTTCTCTGACCCGTTTAACCTCCGATTTAGATTAATGAGTGTTATAAATCTATGACACATCTATGATAGCCTTAATTATAGCAAGGTATTTTTTCTGATAAAAGACGAGCATGTCATAGTTTCTTAACTGTGTTAGATAAGCAAGTGTCCATAAACAATAATCATATCATAACAAAATATTTGTCTCATGTATTTATAAATAATATCATGGTGAATCTACAATTTTATCTCACAGAAGAATAATATAAACGTTCATAAATTGTTTCTTTGAGACATCACACTTGTTATGAAATATTTCTTTGGGAATAAACCCTAACTATGTTATGTATAAAAGATCTCTTTATTAGATGTTTCGGTTTCCAGACTGGAAGAAGAAAACAATAGTTTTAAAATTAAACGAACTAGGTATGCAGTATAATGCAAAAGTATGGAATATGTACATTCATTATTTCAGAAACAGACGACTTCTTCAGACGACTATTTCAGAAACGGACATCTGTATACAGGACAGTTGGAGTAATAGTTTGGTGGGCTATTGCCTATGGTAGCCGATCACTACTTGTGTTTATCCAAGGCAAGGCAGTATGACAGCAGCGCGTTATGTTGATAACATCATACAACATACGAACGACTTTACTGCCTTATCTAGACGGTAGTGATGTTGATTATAGTTACTTTCGAGTATTCGTTACAAATTGTTACTTTTGTATAAAGTAATCAATTACAGTATTCGTTACTTTGATTACTATGATTACTTTTGTTACTTTTGTATGTGAGTACCGGTAATCATATCTAGAATCGTATGCAGTAGGTAGCTATTTTGTATAGGTATTCCGATATAATAACGACCTTCACGAAGTACGAAGTAATCAGAGTAATCAAAGTAGATACAATAGTCGTTACTCGCTCTGTTACGATTGGTACGAAGTAGTCAGAGTAATCAAAGTAAATATAATAATCGTTACTCGCTCTGATACGATTGGTACGAAGTAACGAAGTAATAAGAGTAATCAAAGTAACGATCTGTCCCTCTGTATAGTAATCGTTACTTTCGGTATTCGTAAGTAACGAGTACTTTTTAACGAATAGTTACTTTTTCAACATCACTACTAGACGGCCGTCGGCACGTCCTTGTTCAGCAACACAACGGCGTCCCCATATTGTTCGTCGAACTATGGACTTTCTCCAAGAATCTGGCGTTAATGATTTGCCGCGGCCACCCCATTTAACGGACTTAAATCCTATCGAACATGTGTAGGATATGAAGGGAAGAAAACTGTCCACTTTGCACCATCCATCACAGACCATGGCACAGTTAATACATGAAGTTCAAGTGGCTTGGAACGAGATGCCACAGGCAGACACATCGATCATCTCATTTTGCCAATGATTAGACGTGTACAGAAGTGGATTCAGCTACGAGATAGCCAAACACACTACAGTAGAACCCCGCAAATCCGAACCCCGCAAATCCGAACTTTCGGCAAATCCGAACCAACGGAAAGTGAAAAAAAATTTTAAAAATTCAAAATAAAAATTTTAAAACATGTTTATTACGTGAGAAAATAATTACGTAAGATGCTAGCTACAGTATTAAACACTGGAACACTAATGGGTGAATAAAAGCGTCGAGTTAGACTAAACACAATCAATAAAGGAATGTTTATAATACACATTTTCCATGGTATACTATGAACGAAAACATTGAAAAAGATAAGAAACATGAGAAACATAGTGTAATCAATATCCAGATTACAAATTAAATGAATCATTTACATGGCCGAATTCCCATGTCCCGTGACGAAACAAAACTACTGGCGTTAGCGATTTAATATTTCAGTGATCTAAATATTTTTCAGCTTTAGAATATTGGAGGCATAAACGTGCGGATAGAGTTTCATAAAGGGATCGGTGGCAGTCCAAATCTTTTAAAAATCATCTTCGTTAGCTTCTTAGGCTAACTTTCGGATAATCCGAACTTTTCGGAATCCGAACAGGCTGCCCCCCCAATTAGTTCGGATTTGCGGGGTTCTACTGTATTATTTTTTTTTTATTAATATGTTAATTAAAATTCTTGCCAAACGTTATCGTTTAATTCTTGATGTAAATCTACCATGTTACCAAAAAATTAAGTTCAAGAAATTATTTCTTTTGGGTGTAACACTTCTGATGTCACTGATGTCACATATGAAATTGTTAATGTATTCATTTAAGGTAAATAACTACTAGTTTTATCTTAATACGACTAAAGTTACAATGCTTATAAAAAACAATTGGTTTTTTGGCTGCTCAGACTAAACACTTTTAAAGTATACCAGTTACGGTCATATTGATTGAAGTTTTTACGAGCCTTAAAGATTTTATGGTTTAAGTTTATTGTGCGTGGTGTAAATTAAAGGATTTATCTGGATAAGTATCTGAATAGAAAAGATCTAAGAGCACAAAAAAACAAACATTTACGACCGTAAAATCCTACAACGTAATGTAGGATACTATTGAGTGTGACTTTTCAGCAAACATTTACTACTGAAAAGCAAATCGATGAACAATAAAAAATCAAGAACAGAAAAATTAAAACATAAAGTAGTTAAAGGATAGATAAAAACATAAAAGTGTATTTTTCAATAAACATTCATTTAAAAATTTACTTCAAACTATACATACTCTGCAACAAAATAAAGAATTGTTTGGCAAATGCTTAAATTTTAAGAAATAGTTCTGTTGGTGCTCGTTTTACGTTGATATTATCCTTTGCACCTAGCTCTTACAAAAATGAATCTATACTATGCACTAAATAAAAGTTTTATTTGGAAGAAGGAAGTAAGCCTGAAAACAAACATGAAAGTATTTAAAACTGTATACGAGCCGGTGCTACTCTACGGTAGTGAAACGTGGACAGTGAACGACCACATCACGACAGACGTGATCGTATAAGAACCGAAGTAATACGTGAAAGGTGCGGTATCGGAATGACAGTAAGACTTGAAACGAAACAGTTATCGTGGTTCGGACAAATGGCGAGAATGAGTGAAGGTAGAAACGTAAAGAGGTATGAAAAACGATGAAGGCAGGCCAGCAAGAACATGGAACGCGGAGAAAAAGAAATATTGGGTGGAGAGAGGCAGAGAGACTAGCTACTGACCGAAAGGCATGGAAACGTCTGATTTCTCCACTTACCTCGACACAGTAAAGGTATAAGAGGACGGCTTAAGTAAGTAAAATTATTCTCCTTTGGAGGTTGCCGATTAATATGAAACTTTTAAGATTATACAGACATTAGTTAGACGACAGTCCAAACTATTCTCGTAGATGACGGAATCAGATACACACACTTTAGAAGACAGTCCAAATTCTATGGTTTAAATAACATAAAAAAATGTACCAATGGTACCATATGTTTATACCATATGTTTTTGCAAATTACACAAAGGCTTTCGATTTACTTTTCAGTAAAATGGGACCCCTCTAGACTCTAGACTCTAGACCCTAGAGTATAATCACACAAAGAAAGCATGTTAGTCAAATCTATCAGTGGCGGCTGGTCAGGGTCATCAGTGCCGACCCACACATTTATGGACACATTATAGATTTTTTTAAATATTTAATTTAATCAGGGTTGATGATATTCGTTTCTGTGAAATAAAAAAAATATCTGTGAGATAATACAGACTAAATTTTATTCATTGTTTTTAAAAGAATTCGACGTTAAGTGATCCATGTGCGCTGTGCGTAAGAGACTTTTCAAAAATGATCCTATAGTCATGCACCCGATTGCGATTGTGTGTTTTCGGCAAGCCGTCCCCAGATTGAAGATTTGCTAATAAGCAGGTATGGAATATTAGCCGATAGGCAACCAATTATACATTTCCCGTATCTATTTGAATGGCAAGTACGGCAGAAACCAATCTGCCGAGCTGAGATCTGCAAACGGTAGCAAGGCACGTACCTAGCCACGTACCTTGCTATCGCGTCCGGGATAAAATTATGAAATAGGTAAATTTACTTTTGATTTAAACCAGACCACTTAACTAACTCTGGTTTTTTGTTATTTGTAGCATTTAATTTTACTTTAACCGGGACCTGAAGATGCTGTGAATATTGTAGACAGCGAAACCGGTCGTCAGTTGTAAAATAAATCGTTTGTGAGAACGTCTCTTTTTTCTTTACTACAAAGGTAAGTAAGTGGTTTTACGTCGTTTAATGATTGATATTGTAATTTTTTTAAGTTGTTAGTAATTACCATTTAGGTGACAGGATGAATCGGAGCATTCGTTACATCAAGTTAATTATAGAGAACAAATAAAATTGTTTAACAAATTTTCTAATTTACTTTCTGACTCGAAGACATTTAGCGGCGTACCTAAAACAGCACAGAATGAAAGAATCAATTAGTAGTTACATTTTGATGCTTTTCGGTAGAAGTAGACGAAACTACTGATAGAGGTAACATGTCATTCACAATTATCAATTGTTCTTCGATACGCGTTACGTCTAATATTATGAGAAGTTTTTAGGTTTTTAGACGTAAGTAGAAGCCATAAGACAGAATATATGTATTTTTGGTGTTTTTAAGGACATATTAAAATTTTTTGATATCAAAAATAAATTGGTAAGGCAAATTTATGACGGCGCTGCCTTGATGTCCGGAGAATTGTATTGTCTCCAGGCAAAAGTTAAAACTATTGCACCAGGCAAAACTATTATTTACTCACTGTTATAAGTCATTGACCTCTTTGACGATTCAAAATTTAAAAGTTACGCAGTAAAGTTAAGAATTTTCAAAATATCTATTAGACAAGTTCATTAAAAAAAACAAAAACCAAAAATCTCCTATAAAATTGAAGCCTTTTAATTAGATGGCATACCTATCTGAGGAGACAAAAACTTGCCGACCCTGTCCCTAAAGCCACGAGCCGCCACTGAATCTAAAGCAAGTTATTTAAATAAGGCTAGGGCACGCTAGGGGCTAGGCAGTTGGTAATGTCTATAGTAAGTATATAAATTGGTAATTTAGAATATTAAAATGTGACAAATGAAAAAATGAAGAAATTTGGTGTTTCAATGTTGAAAATATTATTTGTTTATCTTGTGGTGGATATTAAAATATGTATGCTCAGCTGCATTTCAGCTCTTTATAAATATCCACGTTACATATTTTGAGTATGCGGGGGTATGCGGTATGCATAATAAAGATCATCAAACATGATATACCAAAAAAGCAGGCAAATATTTTTAACGAATTTTCAATATTCAGCCCAATCAAGTCTAAACAGACACAAACTCTTCTCTACAACAGACAAAACAATATTTTTTGCAACATTTTTCTAGTTTTTCTAGGTTGTGAACTGTATTTCCAGCTAAGGACACTTAAATCATTTTATGGGGCTTTAAGAGAAGAATGGCAAGATTTAGATCAATGGTTTAATAGAGGTCTTGCCATTTCGGAAGGCACTAATTTGCATTTTATGGTGCATCTAAAAATGATCTAAGAACCGTCTTTAAAGCTGGTGATTGGTTACTGACATTGAATTTTGCTACTGAATATTGAAACTATCTAATGCTAAGGCGTGACTTAGGAAAAACTTCAAATTTTGACTTCTATACAAGCCCAATAATATGCAAATTAGTGTCATCCCAAATGACGTAACTTCTACAATATCTGATTCTGAACACGCCTAGAAGAGCAATCAATAAAATCTGAGATATTTTGCTTTTTTTATAAAGTATAAAAATTTTGGCATGACAATTTTTTTTTCAATTTCTATCTTTATGATACAGTGTTGAATTATATATTTCCTTTTGGGTAATCCTTCATTTATAAAAAAATATTTAAAAAATATATCATTTTAAAAAGCAACATAATTACTGCATTGTAAATGCCTAATATCCAGGTTTTTGTTTGTGAACTTGCTATCATCAATAAAATATTTATATAGAACGATATATCTGATATGTGTAGTTCAAATATGTAAATAAACAAAATATAAAAATATAGTTATACATACATAAAAGTGTTATCTTCTTATTCAATGAAATTTCCCCAATGCTAAAATATAGTTTTGATGTTGTTGCCATATATTGAAGTTGAAGATCCTTGAATTTGATGAGAATTATTTCTAATATAAAAAATACCATTGCTACAATATAGCACAACCAGCAGTATTTTATAGTGTGTAGAATACAACATGATTGAAATCGCCTTCACCAGAACATCCACAATAACATTCAAAAATATTTTTATATAAACATCCTATCCATCTCATCTACTTTCTTGAAAGAAAAAAAATGTTAGCATCCGTCCTGGTAAAAATTAGTACAATAATAAAAAAACTGAACAGTTACACGATTCTAGTAGAACCAGTTGCGGATCCAGAAATGTTTTGGGGGGCTCATGGATCTTGAGGGTGATTTAATTACTTTTCTCTGATGTAAAGTCACTCCAACCAAGTCTTACCAACCCTAGGATAAGTAGGTTTTCAATTATTTTTTGGATGGGCCTAAATTTTTTTGTGTTTGACAGCTCTCGGTTTTTCTTTTTTTTTTAGGATTATTGAATTGATATTTATTTTCGCCTGGATCCGCCACTGAGTAGAACAACAATACCAATAATAAAAAGTTTTATGAGAGAAACTTGATATGAAGAAAAAAAAGGATATGAAGTAAATACAACGTTACAACAGCATTTAAAACAACAAACTTCTTGATAGCGACAATAAAAAAAACTTTGTAAATGTTATGATAAACCAAGATAAATATTACATTAAAACCAGAGTTTGATAAAACTAAGATATGAAAACATGCTTCGAACGATGAATATAGAAACCAATGGAAGGATGCATCTGCAGTTTTGAAAGAAACAAATCAGAAAAAAAAACTAAGCAAGCAGCTATCTCATTAAGCAGAAGGTGGCAAAAGTAAGCTTAATTTAGTAGATATCTAAGCAGCTGTCTTACTAAATGAAGCAAATCCCATAGCAAATTCCGTAGCAAACTGCTACATTCTCTAAAATGTAGGAAGGGCTAGTTACCGATAATGAAAAAATGGGTTAGGTTAAGTAACTATAAGAAAATACTAACATTAATGAGGTTAACAAAATTACAAATTCGTGTGACCATCTTTTTCAGTCCGAAAATCGTCGTCAGAAAATTATTTTTTTTTCTTTTTTCTTCTTCCATCTTTTTCAGGTCTAGTATTACCGTTATCAGTTGCGCAAAGGCCCCTAACATGACTTAACGACCACTTAGCGTGCGTTCACAACGGAGACCATCGCATCGTATCCTAGCCTAGAGCATAGTATCGTACTCTTCATTTTCGTGAACGCTCGCATTTATAATAATGCATTTTTATTTTACCTGGCGATCGATAATATGGTACGAGCAGTACAAGCAATACTAGGGAGCGAGGGTCGGCGCCTCGTTGTGAGCGCTCACTTACGCAGCAGAGACCGACGACGACTTTACGTGCCCTACAAAGCACGGTGGCGGCTCGTATAATTTTTAGTAATTGAAAAAATCTGGTCTAACAACTTGAAAGTCAAAATTTAGGGGTATAAGAATACCGATAAGAGACTATTATCTCCACACATTGTTTTTCGCAGAAGACCAGGTGGTTATGACTAAAGATGTTACAAGTTCAAGTTACATGGTTACCATAAAGGTGGGCCTGGAAATAAATATGAAGAAAACGAAATACTTAGCAATATCGGAAGAAGACGTCAACATATCGGAAGAATCGTAGAAATAAAAGGAACGAAGAATTTTAAATATTTGGGTGTTATAATGTCGAAAAAACGGAAAACGGAACGACAGAGGAAGAAATAAAAATAGATTGAGACAAACACGATCTTGCATAAGACAACTCCATAGTGTAATCTGGAATAAAAACATTAAAGAAAAAACAAAAAATGATATACCAAACAATAGGTAGTACGAAGTATCATGACATAATATGCAGCAGAAATTTTTGGGTCATAAACAAAAAACAAAAGGAACATTTTGTTGCTGATGGAAGGGAAACGACACTTGCTGTAGACAACCCTTTATTTATAATATGAAAATTTCGTTATCGTTGCTGAAGATTGAACTCTAGTCCAGAGAAATAAGGTTTTTGTCGGGACACTTGAGCAGCCAGGTTGCACATGGGTTTTTTCGGTACTATATACCTATTAATACATTATAAATACAAAAATGCCAGTCACAGTTCGGACGAGAAATTTAGTTATTAACAAATAAGGGTCAAAAATGACAATTCTTTCGTTTAAATCGCTACAGGTAAAAATATGATAATCAAATATCTTATCTTTAATATTCTTCTTTTAGTAGATGATCCAAGGTTTAAAATGGCACTTTTTGAATTTTGTTCCGATCATTTGTTGCTTCGGAAATTGCAAAATAAAACTAAAATTTCGAAAATAAAAAAATTGCTATAACTTTTGCGAAAATGACCTTAAGACTTTCATATTGCATGAAAAGTTGACTCAGTCCATATAATGCACACAAAATTTTAGGACGATTCGTCAGTTAGCTTAAATTTTATTCAATTTGTTTATCCCAAAGAGATTTTATTCGGCAATGTTATTGTTCAGAAAATAATAATGATATAGCAATTGTGTGGCAACCACATGAAAGAAGAATATTTATAGTTTCAAATTATTGAAAAAAATCATTAAAAAGTCGTTTTTATCACTCCGAAAACATTTTACTAAAGTAGAGTCATTTTTGGCTTATAAACAATTTGAATAGCTTTGTTAATATTGACTGTAGAGTAAATCTACTTTGAAATTTCAAAGCTGGTATTTCTACACGAAAAAAGATTTGCCTAGGTTATTTAGGGTCAAAGTTAGCCCCTCTTATTATTTAATTCACAGTTACTTCTATATACATAAAATTCTCCTGTAACAGTGTTAGTTACCATACTACTCCGAAACGGCTTAACCGATTTTTATGAAATTTTACACGTATATCCTATATAGGACTAAGAATAGGTTATAATCTATTTTTCATACCCAAAAGTTATAAGGGGGGTTGCCCCCTGACATTTTTTTTATTTTTTCGGACAAAATTGTCTACCCTAATTTTATATGATGTAGAATTAAAAAATACATACTACCCTTAATTTTCACTCTTCTATCACTAACCCCTAGTTGTTAATAGCCATTTATATATTTACATCTATAAAATTCTCCTGCCACAGTGTTAGTTGCCATACTCCTCCGAGACCGCTTGACCGATTTTTATGAAATTATATATGTATTTGTATATTCGGAAGGTCTTAGTATCGGTCGTAATCTATTTTTCATATCCCTGAGTGATAAGGGGGGTTCCCCCTACATTTTGTAATGTTAGGTGGGGATATGTGTACATAAATTACTCTATAAGACTACGAGCTACGAGTACATACAAATTTTAAAAAATTATGATCAAAATCCATCAACAAGCTCTGGAGATATTCAACTTCAAAATTGCGCTAATTAGGGTGCTTAGTTATTATAAACAAAGTAGCCGTCAATTAAATAAAAAAGGTGGCTAACTTTGACCATAATTAACTTAGGCAAAAATTTTTTTTAAATTCGTGTAAAATACCAGCTTTCCAAATCACATTGTAGTTTTAGCCTACATTCAATGTTAACAAAGTTATTCAAATTGTTTATAAGCCAAAAATGACTGCTTTTTAAAAATGTTTTCGGACTGATAAAACTGACGATTTTTTTTAAATACTTTGAAAATATGACTATTCTTCTTTCATGAGGTTTTCACAGAATTGCTATATCGTTATTATTTTCTGAACAATAACATTGTGAAAAAAAAAGCTTTTTGGGATAAACAAATTAAATAAAATTTAAACTAATTGACAAATCGTCTTAAATTTTTTTGTACATTATAAGGACTGTTTGACTCAACTTTTCATGCCACACGAAAGTCTTAAGGTCATTTTCGGAAAAGTTATAGCAAATTTTTTATTTTCGAAATTTTAGTTTTATTTTGCAATTTCCGAAGCAAAAAATGATCGGACCAAAATTCAAAAACTGCTGTTTTAAATCTTGGCTCATCTACTAAACGAAAAATACTATAAAAATAAGATATGTTACCCTATTTTTACTTGTAGCGATTTAAACGAAAAAACTGCCATTTTTGACACTTATTTGTTAATAACTAAAATTATCGTCCGAACTGTGACGGGCATTTTTGTATTTATGATGTATTAGGTATATAGGTAGTACCCAAAAAAACCCATTTGAAACCTGGCTGCTCAAGTGTCCCGAACATAGTATAATTTTGCCTTATTTCCCTGGCGTACTCGTGCGCCACATTAATGATGTAAGAACATAGCAAAGGCGCATTATTTATAATTTAAGATTAATACAACATCTAGTTATTATTAACAATGAACATAAAAAATCAGATTTTATATCAATCTAGTGCCATTAACACCTTATACATGTACATAAATTTTGTACCTGTATAAAGGTGTTAATGGCATTGTGGTTTATTACCAAAAAATATAAAACATTTTTATAATGAACAATTTATTACTTAATTTGAGTGCTCGATTTTTTGTTGTGTTTTCCATTTAGGTCAGTCTTTAAAGCGCGTATTATTTTACACTTTCAATAATTATTTTACTTGCACTTCTGGTTAAAGGATAATAAAATTTAATACTTGTTCTAAAAATACCGATGAATGATCCCACATTTCAGTTGTTTTGTTCTGCTTCGGAATTTTCACACTTTTATGCTAATTACAAACCACAACAAACCAGCGAAAAAAATGTCGACAGAAACGTGATCCATGGTTATTTACTCTTATCAGTTTTCTTGTTAATTGTAAAAATATCGAAAACAGTCACATGACTAATTATGTTTGCAATAATCATTGCTGTGATAATGTTTTGACCACACAATGTCGATTATAAATATTTATACTCGTTTGAGATTAAACTCGTTTGAGAAATTAAGATAAGTAAAGTTGTTGTAAAAAAAATAAAAATTAGTTACGTAATGTCTCTAGGTACTTAGTTTTTTATGGATTACTATAACTATAAAAAATGAACATCACGCCATGTTTTATTTGTCATAATTGAGTAATAATTTAGCAGAAATCATGCACATATAAACCAAATAACTGCTGAGCTTAAAACACCACATATAGAGTGGAACAAACAGCCAAATGGAATCAATTCGATAATAAATAAATGGGACCGTGCCCAAAAAAAACCGCGTCAATTGGTATTTCTAGTTCCACATTTTTTGCAATCAAAACTTCTCATACAGAGTGGCCCATACCAACTTTCTTATATCAAATACCATACCCTGTAAGATATTGAATTTTTTGATTCCTCAGACTATTCTAGTCCAATGCATAGCATTTGCAAATGATCTGACACTATTAGCAACAAGCAAGAAAGAACTACAAAAGCTAATGAAAAACATAATAAAAAAAGCGAAAAAATAAAAAATGTCAACTTAAAATAAACGAAGCAAAAACAAAGTATATGATAATGGAAGATATCCAAAAAGAAACAGAAAATAATATCACATTATTACAAATAGATAGAGAAAAAACATACTTCTTCAAAAGAGCCAAAGAAATTAATTACCTGGGAGCCAAAATAGATGAAAATGGTCATGAGGAAGGGTAGATAAAGACAAGAATAGCTAAAGGAAATAAGGAGCATTACGAAAATTAATTAAATCCAATTACATAACTAGAAAAACAAAAATCATAATGTATAAGACTGTTATCAGACCTACAGTAACATACGCATGCGAAAAATGGTTGCTGAAAAAGTCAGAAACAGACATTTTAGAAAGATAGGAGAGAAAAATGCAAAGAGGTGTGAAGCTTTTCTTGAAGCTTAAAATGTATTCTTTAAAATGCACTAAATTATTTTACTTTAAAAATGAAATTAACAACTTCTTTTTGAGAAAATTAAGAAAGATAAAAAAATGTAATACAAAAACCGAAAATTATTTAAAAAAATGTTTATACAAAGTCATCAAAACTTTTTTCTGTACAAATTACCTAAAATACATTTAATAACAAACTTAAATAATAATAAATGTTTAAAAAAAAACGTTTTTTGAGCTCTTATACAGTAGATATATATCTACGAACTTGGAATCTATTGAAAACCTCTTTATTATAAATTAAAACAAAAGTTATTCTTCATAAGATGCTCTGCATCAGTTAAGAATCTAAGATGCAACCATCAGATATCAAATGTTATTAATTTTATATGAGGTGTGAAAATATGAATTTCGCTCAAGAGTAAAGTACCTTTATTTTGCACAATATCGAAAATTGTTATTAAGAAAAGTTTTAAAAACTATGTTACAATATTCAATTACATCCTTCTAATTGAAATATTGTGAACTATAAGGTAGGTACTTAACTCTTAGAGCCCCCGCAAACTGCAGACTTTTTATCGGCCGATAGTTTGGTCGCCTTTTTAATCAGTACAGAGAGGTATGCAGATGCGCACATTACACCGATTCAGTCTCGGCCGACAAAAAAGTTTGATGAGCTTCCCGATTGCATTCAAACTAAATAGTCGGCCAACTGTCGGCCCGGCCGACTGTTTAATCAGTATTGGCTAACTACGACGTGCGCACACACGACGATTGTTTTATCGGCCGATAGTTCAGTTTGGAGAATTCTCTAACAATTTTCGGATTCGGAATGTAAACGACGGTTTGAATTTTTGAATACAGTCATGTATAAGAATAGGAATGAAGGTACCCTTTTGTTATCCTTTCAGAGAAGTAGAGAACTACAGAAATGTAAACAAAAATGAAAATATCCTAATATCCATTCCATTGTTGTAAGTCACGTATGTTAACAATATAAATAGAAATAACGAAGAGAATAGCAGGCAATGGATAAGAGAATAGCCTTTCTTTAAAAAATGTATTAGCGTCTTTTGCTTTGACAATATAATTTGGTATTTCCACGATTCCACGCCAAAATTCCCATTAAATTTTCGTAGAGAAAAGAATAGAAAGATGGTTTAGGGCAGTGTTGCCAGGGCTACCGAGATTTCGGTAGGTTTACCGAAGTTGGCTCCTTCTTCTTCTTTAATTGCTGTCTCCTAATCAGAGGTTGGATAGCATCATCACTATCTTTACTCTATCTACCGCTGCTCTAAAGAGTTCTATAGAACAGCATTTAAATTAGTCCCTTAAATTCTTCAACCATGACACTCTCCTTCTTCCTACACTCCTTTGGCCTCTTATCATTCCCTGTATTATCAGTCTTAGCATTTCATATCGCTGTCCCCTCATTACGTGTCCCATATATTGTAACTTTCTTATTTTTATTGTGTTTATTATTTCGCATCCTTTGCCCATTTCTCGCAATACTTCCGTGTTTTTCTTCTGTGTCCATGCTATTCTAAGCATCCTTCTGTAACACCACATTTCAAATGACTGTAGCTTATTTATATGTTCTTGCTTCAATGTTCAGCATTTAAGTCCATATTGCAGTATCGAGTATGCATCGTGTAAAATTTTCCACTCAAGAATCTATCACTGAGAATTGGATGCACCCAATACTCTCGGAATCTTTTCTTGGTTTTCCTCCTACGTTGTATGAGAGCAATAATCACATTTCTGGACAATTTTTTCATTATGCAACCACTCGCTTCAACAGTCAAATACGAACTTTAGTAAATTGTTCGAGAATAGTTGGTCGATAGTTGTTGCTAGTTTGCGCCCCCTTCACCAACCCGACTGTTTAGTTGGCTTGGTATGCGCACTAACAGCCCAACCCGACTAAACTATCGGCCGATAAAAAGTCTGCAGTCTGCGCGGGCTCTTAAACGAAATTCATAATTTTTGAAATACCTCGTATAAAATTGAAAAAATTGGATATCTGATGGTTGCATCTGAGATTTTAGACCAGTTAGAGTATGTTATGAAGAATAACTTTTTTTCGTAAAATTGATAATAAAATGGTTAGCATAATATGGAATAAAATGGTGTTGGATATCCGTAAAAATTTGCAATTTTTTTTTATTTAGAAGGATGCAATTGCATAATTATAACACAGTTTTTAATTTCAAACAACTTTTCATAATAACAATTTTTGATATTCTGAAATATAAAGGTACTTTAGTATTGAACGAAATTAATATTTTTGACATAGCTCGTATAAAATTGATAAAATTTGATATCTGATGATTGAGTTTTATATTTTAGATGATGCAGAGTATTTTATGAAGAATAACATTATTTCGTAAAATTGATAATAAAAAAGTTACCCATATGGTTTCTAGTTACGCAGACATACTGTACCTATAAGAGCTCAAAATTTTTTTTTGAATTTTCAAATTGTAATGGCAGATTCGGATTCAGCATAATCAAAAGCAAAATAGAAACATTTTTGATCAAAGTAAAATGATAAATTCAACGATATTTTTAAAATATTTATACAAAGCAATTCTTATTGTTTAAATAATTCATAACCAATTAGCGGCAAAATCTGCGAGTAGAACTTTTTACTTTAACGTGTATATAAACTAACAAACAAATTTTTAGAAAAATATAAGCTTGTTTGAATTTTTCCGAAACAATGCAAGTTTTCGTTATACAGTGAGCACGTAAAGGTTGGAATAAATTCATTTTCTCGAGAATGGACGATTTTGGAAAAAAATCCTGAAACAGGTCAATTTTTATTTTTAAATTGCAACTTTTTGGTATATATATCATACTAATGACGTCACCCATCTGGGCGTGATGACGTCATCGATGATTTTTTTAAATAGGAATAGGGGTTGTGTGACAGCTCATTTGAAAGGTAATTTAATTCTCTATTCAGTAATATAAACAGTTACATAATTATTTATACAGGGTGGCTAAAAAATTATTTTTTTAAATTAAATTAATTGAGATAAAAACAAAAATGCACGTGATGTATTTAGTCCAAAATACATTTTACTGCTCTCAGAAAACAGAAAAAAAAATGTGTATTTGAAAAATAATCATTGCTTTTCGCTTAAATTAAATGTTCAATCTGTCAAGAGGAAGGTGGGTGGCGGCTTTATTATTGAATTTAAGCAAAAAACGATATTCATTTGTCAAATAAACATCATTTCCTGTTTTCTGATAGCAGTAAAATGTATTTTGAGTTAAATAAATTACACACATTCTTCTTTTTATGTCAATAAATTTAATTTAAAAAAATTTTTTTTGGACACCCTGTATAAATAATTATGTTAATGTTTATATTACTGAATAGAGAATTGAATTACCTTTCAAATGAGCTATCACACGACCCCTATTCTCATTTAAAAAATTATAGATGACGTCATCACGCCCAGATAAGTGACGTCACTAGTATGATACATATGTCAAAAAATGGCAATTTAAAAATAAAAATTGACCTGTTTCAGGATTTTTTTTTAAAGTCGTCAATTCTCGAGAAAATGAATTTATTCCAACCTTTACGTGCTCACTGTATATTGACTCCCCTATATTATGTGGACTTAGAGAAAATTAATTTTAAGAGAAATGTTACCGAGTTATATATTCTATGCATAATATAGAAAGCCATATCTTCGTATCCTTGTCAAAAAAATAATATTTGTCAAAAAGTAACAATAGTAACAATATTTTGTCAGTATTACATACGTTCAAAATTTTTAATATAAAAAAAGTATATTATGCAACGAGTATTTAATGATGGTCATTATGATGCAAGTATGACGGATACGAAACGAGCCGCCTAGCGTCTAGTTTCGTTTGGAATCCGAGCTTCATAATGATAATTAAATGCAAGCTGTATACACGATTTTTTCTAAGATCATTAACAACAAAAAATATATTTAGATTTATTAATTTTGTAACGCAAACAAATTAAGTAGTTATATGGTTAAATTAATTATTTTGTTGATACATTTATATTTTCAATATTACAATTATTAAAAAGAATTTGTGGATAAATTTTTAATATCCCTATTGTCTCCAGATTTTGTCTTAAAAAATATTTAATTTTTAAATTAGTCAGTATGTTTACATATTGAGAAATGTCAAAGCGTATGTATTTGTCTCGTCATTGGTCACTGCGAGTGCCACCTTCATCGCAAATGCCATATCGCGATTCTATTGGTTAAAAATCTGTATTGTAATGAAAATATGTGTAATAATGAAGCTCATTATGATACAGGTAGTAAAATCATAATTGATATAATATTAAAGTTTGAGAATAGAAAAAAGTATTATTTGATTTAAAATATATTAAATTTCTTTATTCCAACTTAAATATTTTTTTAGGTTTGAAAAAAAAAACTGTGGCCAAAAAGGAAAAGTAATAATATAAAGATACACATTACACATAAAGACATCAAAAAATCAATACTTTATTTTATACATCTATATTTACCAAAAACTATATATCATTTCAACTTTAATTATAAGAAGGTACAATACTCATTAATAACTCTGATTAATAACTTGAAATTCAACCATAGCCGCTTTCCCAGCATTTTTATACGATACGAATTTATGATACCCCCTTCTGTTCATCTGATAATGAATCTATCGGAGTTTTAAATTATATTTTGTCTAACTGCATCAACCATATTGATCACTTCATAAGTTAAGTCTACCTTAATACTCATCATTTATTATTTTCTTCAGAGAGGCACCACATATTTGATATTTTGATTATTATTATACTCCAGTCAGCAGAGACGAAAATTCCACTGAACTGAGAATTTAAGGAACCCAATTTAGGAACCCAAAAAAGATGCAAAAAGTTCGCCACTACAACCCTCTTACTTCCTCCAAAAAAAATCTACGCTTTAGAAAAAAAAATGTTACAAACAAAAAATGCAGTTGAGATAATTTTTAACAAAACCGTTCTCTCAGAAACAACACTTACAAAAAAATATTTTTTGCTATTTTGTTTTTTAAGCTTCATTTATAATATAATTATTTAAATAAATTAAGGGTCAAATTTAGTTATGTACATAAGTCGTATGTGAAAGATTTTTCTTTCATCTTTGCAGAAAAGCTCCTAAAAACGTTCATAAAAACATGAATTAGCATAGCAGTTAAACAAGTAATTTGTGTGCAAAATGACCCATTTTTCATTATTTGCAAATGAATACTATACAGGGTGTCCAGAAACTCTCCCGACAAACGAAGACCGGAGAGTCCTCAGATAATTTTAAGATAAATTAACCCAATTCACCTAGTCTGAAAATGCTTCCTAAAAGGGAGCTAGAGCTCTTTATATATGGCGTCTTGTAATTAGTTTTTTAAAATACCTCCAGAACGCTTCTTAGATAAACAAAAACTGGTACGACAATTTATTTTCCAGAGGTAAATCGACTGTATCAATTGCGAATTTCTAGTACCGGTCATAGGCGTCCCTTTTGGGTAGGGCAACGGTTATTTTATCTCATAACTTTTTTGTCTTTAACTTTTGAGTATTTTCGACACTGTATTATTAAATTCTGAGATATTCTAGTACTAAAAGGTAGGTACTCTTGCTTTAAGTCGATAGGATGCACCGGTTTCTAGAAAAATCGTTTGAAAATTTTTCGTTTTTGAATTTGAAAAAAATTGGAAAAAAAAATCAAAATAAAATGGTGTATTTTATCAACTTTAAAGCAAGAGTAATTTTTGGTACTAGAATACCTCATAATTTAAGAACCTAGTGTCAAAAATGCTTAAAAATTAAAGACGAAACCGATAAAGCGATATAATAACCGTTGACCTACCCAAAACGGACGCCAACGACCGTTACTAGAAATTTGCAATTGATAAAATCGATTTATTTTCGGAATATAAATAAACGTACCAGTTTTGGATTTTCTAAATAGTTTTTAGAAAACGGTAAATCATACCGACTTAAGCAAGAGTACCTTTTAGTACTAGAATACCTCAAAGTTTAATAATCCAGTGTAAAAAATACTTAAAAGTTAAACACAAAAAAGTTATGTAATAAAATAACCGTTACCCTGCCCAAAACGGACGCCTATGATCGGTACTAGAAATTCGCAATTGATGGAATCGATTTATCTCTGGAAGATAAATAGGCGTACCAGTTTTTGTTTTTCTAAATAGAAGCGTTCTGGAGCTATTAAAAAAACTAATTACCAGACGCCATCTTTAAAGAGCTCTAGCTCCCTTAGCATGTGCTCACTACAGAGACCAAAGGATGGTATCCTAGCCTAGAGCATAGTATTCTACTCTTAATATTCGTGAATTCGGGCATTCAAAATAATGCACTTATTTTACATAGCGATCTATAAAATAGTTTCGATCGCCAGGTAAAATAAATACATTATTTTAAATGCGAGAATTCATGAATATAAAGAGTACGATACCATGCTCTAGGCTAGGATACCATCTTTTGGTCTTTGTAGTGAGCAAACCCTCAGTGTACGTTCGGAGTGGAGCGTAGAAAGAGTGCGAGCCAAAAGCAAAGAGCAAAGCGGCTAAATCAAACTACTATTGGGAAACGGAGCTATACAGACTGGGGCGTGATCCGAAGGTCGAGCAATCTGTCTAGCATGCCTAGGAAGCATTTTCGGACTAGACGAACTGGGTTAAATTATCTTCAAATTATCTGAGGAATCTCCGGTCTTCGTTTGTTGGGAGAGTTTCTGGACACCTTGTATAAATCATATCCTTTCTTGAAAATATCTTTTGTTTTCACCTAAAATTTGACATAAAATTTGTTCCAACCTGTACGTAATTACATTTTGATTTACGTGTATTGAAATTTTAATTGATTCGTCTATAAATAATGAGGCATTTCCTCAACGTTTGACTTTGCACAAAAGCGGTTTACAGTTTGCAATTATTTGCTGTAACAAGTTTTATCGGTAAAGTTCCGTTTATTGATTGTAATATCGTTTTGGCGTGTGTACCCTACTTTACCTTGAATTAACTGTCCAATGCAATACGATTCCACAAAGGATCTCGACCAAGCTCTTCACGTGTAGCGTCTAAAATCAATAGCAAACACAAACAGTGTGTCACTGTGTCTGTCCCATATTTCGTGGAAAAAGTAAATAACGTTATTTACATGGTTCTTTAGAAGTTGAAGCGCAAGAAGTGATGAAAAGACAAGAAGCCATCACATGTCGACCCAGAAAAAGACTTGATGTGTATGTTTTATGCGCAAATTGAACAGGATATGCAAGATAAATATATAATGATTTCCTAATGTAAGGTGTCGTTTAATGATTGATAGAATTTTAAATGGTGCTAAAAACACATTTTCTCCTTCTAAATGGAAATACCTAGTTAATGATATGAGTTATATGTTTTTATACCTTATGTGTGATTAAAACATCATTAAAACTTTTAAAAGATTTTCTTATATAAAATATTATTCAAAACTTTGTTTTTCCGATTCTTTTTGCTTTTAGTTCCGCATAATATTTCTTTGGCCTTACGTCACTTTTCTTTTGTGAAAATCAGTGGTATTTGGTATCAGTTAAATCGACTGACACTTGCAAACACTTGCAGAGAGGTAGCTTTGGTCATGCTGATCAAAAGTTCTCATTGTCGGAAGACTCAGAAATCAATTACAGAGCTTCAAAGAGTCGGTTTTTAGTTTAGTAAATACGTGCGACAAACTTGAAAGGGTGATTCTGCATAAAAAAGATAATGCCAGTTTGCTATATAAATGTAGGTTTGCAAATTCTTCGTTTTCCATCAATTGGACCATAGACAAAATGCATGTCTGATAATTCCGCATCTATAAAATTTCCATTTTTTTCGATAACAGAAAAATGAATTATTTACTAACAAAAATGATATAGCAAATTAAAAGCTTAATAATAAAGCGGAGCACACTAGTTCGCTCCCAAGGTCAAAAAACCCTCTTAATTACATACTAGTTCGCTCCGAAAATCATAACCTAGTACACCAGGGAAATAAGGCAAACATATACCATGTTCGGGACACTTGATCAGCCAGGTTGCAAATGGGTTTTTTGGGTACTATATACCTAATACATTATAAATACAAAAATGCCCGTCACAGTTTGGACGAGAAATTTAGTTATTAACAAATAAGTGTCAAAAATGAGAGTTTTTTCGTTTAAATCGCTACAGGTAAAAATAGAGTATTTAAATGTCTTATATACAATATTTCTCTTTTAGTAGATGAGCCAAGGTTTAAAATAGCGTTTTTTTGAATTTTGGTCCGATTATTTGTTGCTTCGGATATTCCAAAATAAAACTAAAATTTTGAAAATAAAAAATTTGCTATAACTTTTGCGAAAATGAATTTAGGACTTTCATATTGCACGAAAAGTTGAGTCAAATAGTGCATACAATGCACAAAAAAGTTTAAGACGATGCGTCAATTAGTTTAATTTTTATTCAATTTGTTTATCCCAAAGAGCTTTTTTTTGAAATGTTAATTGTTCAGAAAATAATAATGATACAGCAATTCTGTGAAAACAACATGAAAGAAGAATAGTCATGTTTTCAACGCATTCAAAAAAATCATTAAAAAGTCATTTTTGTCACTCAGAAAATATTTTAATTAAATAGAGTCATTTTTGGCTTATAAACAATTTGAATAACTTTGTTAATATTGAATGTAGGCTAAAACTACAATGGAATTTGAAAAAGTGGAATTTTTATACGAATTTTCAAAGAAAAACTTTTCGCCTAGGTTAATTACGGTCAAAGTTAGCCACTTTTTTTATTTAATTGACGGCTACTTTGTTTATAACAATTAAGCAACTTAACTAGAGTCATTTTGAAGTTGAAGATATATAGGTTATGTGTAAAAGTTTGAGTAAACTTTGAACCTCAACAGAGTGGTTAATAAAGCTTTAAAAATGGCGTCCGAACAGAATTAATTCGTGATCGGTGGAGGGGAATTACTAAAATACGTGCACTCAAAAAATGAAACTGATTCTGCAAACATATGCTGCGATTAATATCGCTGGAACTTGTTGATAGATTTTAATCATAATTTTTTAAATTTGTATGTACTCGTAGTCTTATAGAGTACGTTATGTACACACAACCCCACCTAACATTACAAAATGTTAGTGGGAACTTCCCTTATCACTCAGGGATATGAAAAATAGATTACGACCAATTCTAAGGCCTACCGAATATACATATTTTATATAATTTCATAAAAATCGGTCAAGCAGTCTCGGAGGAGTATGGAAACTAACACTGTGACAGGAGAATTTTATAGATGTAAATATATAAATGGCTATTAACAAATAGGGGTTGGTGATAGAAGAGTGAAAATTAAGGGTTGTATGTATTTTTTAATTCTACATCCATTTTGTCCAAAAAAATAAAAAAATGTCAGGGGGGCAACCCCCCTTATAACTGATGGGTATAAAAAATATATTAAAACCTCTTCAACGTCCTACAGGATAAACGTGTAAAATTTTATAAAAATCGGCCAAGCGGTTTCGGAGTAGTATGGTAACTACCACTGTTACAGGAGAATTTGATGTATACAGAAGTAACTGCGAATTAAATAATAAAAGTGGCTAACTTTGAACCTAATTAACCTAGGCAAAAAGTTTTTTTTTAAATTCGTATAAAAATACCAGCTTTTGAAATCCTAAAGTAGATTTACTCTATAGTCAATATTAACAAAGTTATTCAAATTGTTTAGAAGCCAAAAATGACTCTCGGAGTGATAAAAACAAACGATTTTTTAATGATTTTTTTCAATACTTTAAAAATATAACTATTATTCTTGCATATGGTTTCCACAGAATTGCTATGTCATTATTATTTTCTGAACAATAACATTGCGAAAAAAAGCTCTTTGCGATAAACAAATTGAATAAAATTTAAACTAATTGACGAATCGTCTTAAAATTTTTTATACATTATATGGAATATTTGACTCAACTTTTCGTGCAACATGAGAGTCTTAAGACCATTTTCGCAAAAGTTATAGCACATTTTTTATTTTTGAAATTTTAGTCTTATTTTGCACTTTCCGAAACAAAAAAGGATCGGACCAAAATTTAAAAAGTGTCATTTTAAATCTTGGCTTATCTACAAAAAGAAGAATATTATAAATAAGATATTTAATTACCTCATTTTTACCTGTAGCGATTTAAACGAAAAAACTGCCATTTTTGACCCTTATTTGTTAATAACTAAGTTTCTCGTCCGAACTGTGACGGGCATTTTTGTATTTATAATGTATTAGGTATATAGTACCCAAAAAATCCATTTGCAACCTGGCTGCTCAAGTGTCCCGACAAAAACCTTATTTCTCTGGACTATAGTTCGCTCCCATTGTTAGCGGAGTAAGTATTTATCTATTAAGTTCTAGGAAAATTAATAACGGAAAAATTGGTACTGTGACTTTTGTATTTTATATTATAGAAATTGTATAAAATATTGGTTGTTACATATTTATATAAATATATGAGACAGTGGAATTAGATTACATATTTAGATTTAGCCCAATAAATGGCCGTTTTGGAGTGTAATTTTCTGCGTTACGACGGATTTGCTTGAAAATTTCGTTTTAGGTTCTGCTTACCCTTCACTTCAAAGTTGGACTTGTGCCGTTGGTTGCTTTTACTTGGGGGGTAAAAGCCACTCCTTCCCATGGGTGAGAAAACATAGTTTTGAAACAAATCCAAAAATGGATAAATTGACTAATTTTAAGCAACTTTTGTTCTAGAGAGTTTTTTTAACTAAGTTAATACTTTTCGAGTTATTAGTGAGTAAAAATGTTAATTTTTCGACAAATAAAACACGTTTTCGTGCGGTTTATCAATCCAAACACAAGCAATTACACAAGTATCATACACAAGCAATCCAAATATGCAATCACAAATGGGGGCTTCCATTTAAGATTTTAAAGTTACCCCCACCGCACCTCCAGGGGGTGGAGTGGGGGTCATGTTTAGTGTCATTGGATGGAATTTTAAAAAATATTAAACACGTATTTTTCAGTTTTTCAATCTAATCTTCATTTCGCGAATTATTCGATCGTCCTGCGAATTATTCGATCGTCCCAGGCGATGAGTTCCACCCTGGGCACCAGTTTCTTCAGAGTAAAAACTGAACTCATTTCCGTCAATATTTCCTGAGTTCTAAATTTTTCATTTTCCATCTCTTCGAGGTGCACTTTGAAATGCATTTCCTAATGCACAAAAATTTTTGCCGGAGATCAATTTAGTTCACAAAATTGCCTGACACTCTCTCGAATCGAATGCAAAAAGTTGCATGACGATTCATCTTACTGCACAAAATTCCTAGGTTTTGGGCTTTTTAGTGCTTCGTTGTTTCGCCTAATAATGTAATTGATGTTTTAATCCAGGTGGACATACCATCCATTAATTTGCCTGTATGTTAGCCCGATTTAAATCCAATTGAACATATCTGAAACATGCTATAGAAAAGAAAGAACAAGAATTGTTCAAGACTTGTGGTCATTGCTTTTCTGGTGTTAGCTTTCCTGTTTTTATCTTTTAGACCGGGTACTTTATTTTGTTGTTTTAAGTTTATTTTCAGTTCTGTTTTGTATTACTCCCCTTTCAGCTTCCTCGTATTGTATATATGTATTTAAATTTTACTTGACCTGCGCCAATCTAATCTGGTCACCCAAGAATTATAGTGTATACCTAAATCTCTGTAGGTATTATAATAGTATTATTTAGTATGTATGTATTCTTCTTTGAGGTCTTTATTTACAGAGAGACTTGTGGGTACGTCATTTCGTACTTTAATTATAATTATTTTTTGTGTAATTAACAACTTAAATTAATTTATTATTTAAAGTTCATTTGACGCCATTTATGCCCACACTACAGACTCCTACTACACTTGAGAGCAAAATAATCGACTCACTTGCTGAATTGTACACGTTAGAAGTCTCGAATTTCCTAATACCCCAGTAAATGAACGGGAAATTCGGCGATACCGTGTAATTTTCAGGGGCAACTCTGAATTGCATGAAAATTTGGATTTAGGTTCTACTTACCCTCCACTTCAAAGTTGAAATTGTGCCGTTGGTTGCTTTTACTTGGGGAGTGACAGTCACCCCTTCTCGGGGGTGAAAAAACATACGTTCAAGATAAGACCGAAAATAGATAAATTGACTGATTTTAAGCAACTTCTGTTCTATAGAGTTTTTTACTTAAGTCAATACTTTTCGAGTTATTTTCCATTGAAAATGTTGATTTTTCGACAAAAAAACTACGTTTTCAGACGGTTTTTGGCAAATAACTCAAAAAGTAAATATTTTATCGAAAAAAATATCCTTAGCAAAAGTGTAGCTTATAAAAAACCCAAAAAAATGGTGTATCAGTAAAGTCTATCAATCAAATAAAAACAAAGTTGTAGCTCATGAAAAATAAGTTCCTATTCGTCTAATTTCAAATCGAATATTTCAAGGTGAAATCACCGAAAAATTAAGCACTTTTCGGGAAAAACCCATTTAAACTTTTTTAAAGTGTTTATAAAAAGTTTTGTTTTAATTATTAACAAAAGTTTTAACATTAAAAATAAGCGAGTTACGCTCAAAATAAAGTTGCCTCTCTTTTTTTTTGTAAAAAATCATGAAAATCGCCGTGTTTAACTCCCCAAATGAAATTAATCGCTACCGCTTTACAAACAATTTAATTAGGTACCTATCTATTTTTTATATGATCTGTCAGTCTCATCGGTTTAAAGTGCTTATTTTTGAAAGGGTTATAATTGAGAAAGCTTGAATGGGTCACTAATCACGAGTGTATGCAAATTTTGAATAGCCATATCTTAACCAATTTTTGTCTTAAGGAGAAACAAAATGAAACTAACATATTTATAATAGCAAAACCTACATTTTTTTACTCTTTAAGATTTTTCTTATCACTAACACTTTTTAAGTTATTTTGAAAAAATGAAATTTTTCAAAAATTTTTAGAATTTTTTTTTTACTATAAAAATAAATGTTTTCAAAAATAAGCACTTCAAACCAATCAAACTTACAGATCATATAAACAATACACATACAGTTAACATAGATGGTAAAGCCGAACGATTCATTTCATTTAGGGTGCTAAATAGAGGGAGGTTTTCACGATTTTTTTTACCAAAAAAAATGGGCCAACTCTTTTTTTCAGTGTAACTCGTTTATTTTTGATGCTGTACACTTTTGTAAAAAACAAATAATAAGTTTTATTTCGATACTTTAAAAATGTTACTAAGGTTTTCCCGAAAAACGCTTCTTTCTTCGGTGATTTTGCGTTAAATTATTCGATTTGGAATTAGACGAATAAGAACGTATTTTTCATGAGCTACAACTTTGGTTCTACTCAATTTGTGGACTTTACTGGTAAATATTTACTTTTTGAGTTATTTGGGAAAATCGGTTTGAAAACGTAGTTTTTTTGTCGAAAAATCAACATTTTAAATCGCGAATAACTCAAAAAGTATTGACTTACGTAAAAAACTTTATAGAACAAAAGGTGCTTAAAATAAGTCAATTTATCCATTTCCGGCCTTATTTTAAACACGCGTTTTTCACCCCCCGAGAAGGGGTAAATGTCACCCCTCAAGTAAAAGCAACCAACGGCACAAATTCAACTTTGAAGTGGAGGGTAAGTAGAACCTAAATCCAAATTTTCATGCAATTCGGAGTTGCCCCTGGAAATTACACTCCAAAACGGTCATTTATTGGGCTATAAACCTGTTGTCCGATTCGAGTGATTTTTTTAGTATGTTACATGTTATTTAAGAAAATCGATGTAATATTATTGTTGCTAGATAAGTAAAGGTCATTTTATACCGGGTGTAACAATCATAGGGTGTTTTTTCCTTAAACGTACCTAACTTTTTTATTATCCAACATAAGCAAATGAGTCAAAAAAGAAAATGTTAATAAAGCCTAAGCCTACAATTGAATTTTAATTTAAATATTTTTTATATGATAGAATACTCCACAGGGTGTTCCGAACTTTAAGAAAAAACACAGTATGATTGTTACACCCGGTATAAAATGATCATTACCTGTATAGCAACAATAATATTACACCCATTTTCTTAAATAATAAGGCTATAACATACTAAAAAATCACTCAAATCGGACAACAGGTTTAGGAAATTCCACGTGTACAATTATTCAGCAAGTGAGTCGATTATTTTGCTCTCAAGTGTATATTCATTTTTTCAATTTGTATTTTGTGATAATTTCACTTCGGATAGAGTTTGTACAGTGACACCAAGTTCGCAATGAATGCATTTTGATGAGAGTAATGTCTAGTTGCCTTTACCAAAAAAAGTTGTTTATTTTGGAGGATGTTAAGGCTAGACTGGTTTCAATTTAGTTTTTGTCATATGCCGTCACAACACTCATTTCACTCAATTTGTTTTTTAGGACGTATATGGCGGTGGGAAGAGAAATAAAAAGCTGTTTTTGGACATAGAACGGTAGGATGCAGTTGACGCTGTGCCAAAGGCAAACAACCATAAAAGTTTTGTTTGTTTTTGGTTAAAGTTGGCGGTTTGTACATCAAAGTAAAAAAGGAAGTTGATGTACGACTGTATATCAAACGTGCATACTAAATTTATAACTACTGCGTTTTAAATAAGGTACAACGTTTCAGATGAAAATTAAGATACATAAATATGTATATACAGAAAACAGAACATTCCTGCAAGGAAATATCTCCGCGTTAATTGGAATTTAAAGACCACTTTGACCAAAGGTTTTTATTTGTAGCGATTATTTTTAGCTACGACATCTCTAATTACTCCCTACATTTTGCATATGACTTTTAATTCATATCTTTCGCCATTCTGATACATCTATGAGTAACTCAAAAAATCTATAACATAGTGAATATGTTTCATGTAAAAGTAGCAAATCTTGTATCTAGGACTTTTCATCTTCCTCGTATTACGAGAGATGTCGCTCTTTTGCGTCTCAATAGGTGGAAACATTGCATCGCGATGTTTTCTCTTAAATAGGCAGGATTGTTGATATTCGTTTCAGAGTTGTGACTGCATAGCTTCACTGAGGATGCATAGATGCTGAAATAGCTATATGGAGATGGTGGTCCAACTCTGAATCAAATAAAAACAAAAACTGCCTTTATCTTTTTCATATTTATTAATTTATTAAAGAGTTCGTCGTAAAACGAAATCAAGAGACGTATTATATATTTCAGTTCGTTTGGAGATCGCCATAAACTCCCTTACTGGTTTCACTCTCATTACAGATCTTCAGAGAGAGTCATAAAAATAATTTCAAGTAAAAAACTACAGTTCTTATCATACGTGTACAACTTGTATGATGATTATTATTGTATTGAGACTATTATAAGGTTTCTAATTCTATACAGATATTTTTAATATTTCTTAATTTGTATATGCATAATAAATAGAAAGTCTACTTACTCAACTTTTGTTTAAAGAAATAACACATGTTTTGACTATTCAATAGCTGAATAGTATTTACCTGAAAAAAAAACACAGTATAGTTAGTGATTGAAATTATTAATAGTTGGTAAAAAATCTAATCAAATAATTATGCATGTACCTAATCGAATTTGTCAACAATAAACCGATAAAATGAACGAAAGACCAAATAGTGACCCAACTTATTTTAACCAGCAGAATACATGAAGGTCTATGAATATGATACAATTCGATTATATCGGATATGTATTTATCCTGCACGTTTGACTCCAAATTTGGTTTAGAACTTATTTTAAGACATTGTATTGTATACATATCGTGACCCAGATATATATATATATATATATATATATATATATATATATATATATATATATATATATATATATTTGTCTACCATATATCTGGGTCACGAAATTAAGATAGGTAAGGACAACCAAACAACAGAAGTATCCAGAAGAATAATACAGGGATGGGCAGCATACGGAGCTCTTAGGGACATTTTTAAGAGTGACATTCCAACTAACATGAAGAAAAAAGTTTTCGACCAATGCGTGCTACCGGTGATGACCTATGGTGCAGAAACATTATCGCTCACAAAGAAAAACGCACAAAAACTAAAAGTAGCGCAGATAAGAATGGAGCGATCAATGATAGGGGCCACTCTGCGCGACAGGATTAGAAACGAAGATCTACGAGCTAAGACCAAAGTCATAGACGTCATTGAAACAATCTGTAATTTAAAATGGAAATGGGCTGGACACGTTGCCAGAATGAAGGACGGAAGATGGACTCGCAAACTAGTTGAATGGAGACCAAGAGCCGATAAACGTAACAGAGGACGACCACCAATACGATGGCAAGACGACTTACGAAAGACAACAAAAAACTGGATACAGAAATCACAAGATAGAACACTTTGGAGACAAACAGGGGAGGCCTATGTCCAGCAGTGGATTGAGAGAGGCTGATGATGATGATGATTGTATACATAGATATACAAGTCAAAAAATAGACAAAAATATTATTTCAAACCTCGACAGGTCCTTTTTGAAATCTGATGTAGTTTTCTGATGTAGAAAACTACAGACTATCAGACTAAACATCTACGGGTAAAATGCAAATATTTTCTTCGATGCCTTAGAGCAGTGGTCGTCAAACTGCGGCTCCGGAGCCACATGTGGCTCTTTGACTCCTTAGGTGCGGCTCTGGCCCAAATATCCACGGAAAGCGCAATATTTTCCGTTAATAAAAATTGGTTGGAAAAACGTAACATCTTATTCTGATAAATTAACTTTTATCAAACGTACAAACTTTAGCATTTGTCAAAAATCCTCTTAATGCTACAACAGAGTTGAAATTTTCTCATCTTGAAATTGGCATTAATAGCTTTGAAATACAATTTCTGGATTTAAAAAACAAGGAGGTATGGCGTTCTAAATGCGAACGTCTTTCTGTTGAATTGAAAGTATTGTTGAAGAAAAATATTCACAATACAAGAAGTGGTCTGCTTTGAATGACCTGGAGAAGGAAGACATGATCATATTCAACGCTTGGAATAATATTCCTGATTCTTGTAAGGGATCGTTTAAGTATTACGTAACGTGATTTTTGAAGATTTTTTACCCACCCCCCCCCCTACGTAACGCACTGTAATGGGCGTAACTATTACGTAACGCAATTTTTGAGGATTTTGACCCCCCCCCTCAACGTGAGTTACGTAATACTTGAACGGTCCCTAATCAGCTAAAAAAGCTCACGTTTGCTGTTCTTTCCCTTTTCGGTTCTACATATCAACATTTAAAAAAATTGGATTTTGCGCCAAAAATTTTGTAAAAAATACAGTGTTGTAGGAAATAAAACCATACAAAACGAAAGAAAATAGAAGTTTCTACGATGATTAGAAACGAAGATATCGCCAAAAAAAAACGAAAAAACACATTTTCAATTTTTTGCGAGTTATGGATGGGGCTAGGGGTTTAAACATGTTTTTGGTCGAATACTTTTTGATGTAGAAGATGTGGTTCTTTTATTTTTGGAATATCGCTGCGAGCATTTTTTACTATTTTAACCAACTGACTAGACCCTTTAGTTTTATTTAGCGTAATAAAAGTTTGCCGAACAAGCATATTTGGCTCCCATTTTTTTTTTTTAATTGTTGTAATGTTCATATTTGGCTATTTGGCTAAAAAGTTTGCCGACCACTGCCTTAGAACCTTTCGGTACAAATAGGCCTGCACCTAGAGACTTACAACTTTTTGCATTGTGTTCAGGATGACATCAGGAAAAAAGTCTACAATAGAAAAAAGTGTGGAAATGCATAATTGGAATTTAAAGTGCATAACATGCATCCAAAAGTGCATTAACGTGTCAACATCAGTATATTAAAGGCCAGATTATTGTTACTCGGGGGGTTTTCTCACTCAGGTACATCGGGGGGCCGGTCAGAATCGACCCCCCGATGCACCTGGTGCCAATGGTTACTGCTAAGGCACGCCGTTTAGTGTTTCGAGGGTTTTCAGCAATAAATTGATGAAAATAGATAACTCGGGGAATTTTGGGATCTCTGAACACGCATACATCATTAAATCTAACCTTCAGTGCACCTAGTGCCCAGGGTGACTGATATACACGTCATCTTTTGGAATTTCGGGGGTTTTCGGTTTTTTGAGGTCGATTCTGACGACGTATTCGTGTTCAGCAACCTCAAAACCCTCGGAGTAACCTATTAGCATCAATTGAGTGCCGAAAATCCTCGAAACTCCCGATGACGTGCCTTAGCAGTAACTCTGGGCACCAGATGCTTCGGGGGTGGGTTCTGATTTAGTATTTATGTTCGGTGACCCCAAAAACTTCGCGATTAACAAAATATGGCCCTTAATATACTGATTTTAACACGTTAATGCACTTTTAGACGCATGTTATACAGTTTAGAATCCAATTATACATTTTCACCCATCTTTCTATTGTAGACTTTTTTCCTGATATCATCCTGAACACAATGCAAAAAGTTGCAAGTCTCTAGGTGCTGTATTTAAAAATCGGTTGCAGTAACCGTAAAGTACCCAATAAATGAATAATTGTAAATTTCGTTCTTTTTAGTCCTTCCTAGTTTGGTAATGTGTTTTTTTAACATATTTGTTAAACGATGCTAAACGATGTTTCATTCAAAAAAAATCTCAAAAATTTAATTGAAATGATACGAAGTCTCAAAAATTGTAATTTTTGAAAACTTCATAGTTTTACAGAATTAACACCACTTTAAGACGGTATTACTCAATTTTCAACAGATCTATTACAGTTTTATAGGTTTTTTTTTAAGTTCAGAATGTAGTCTTTAAAATGCACTAAACTATTTCTTTTTGAGAAAATTAAGAAAGATAACAAAAATGTAATAAAAAAACCGAAAATTACGAGCTAAAAAAATGTTTATACAAAGTGATCAAAACTTTTTTCTGTAAAACTTATCTAAAATACATTTAATAATAAGCTTCAACAATAATAAATGTTCAACAAAAAATTTTTTATTAGCTCTTATACGGTATGTCTGTGTAACTTGGAACCTATTGATAACTTTTTTTATTATCAGTGTTACGAAAAAATATGTCAAAAAATATGAATTTCACTCGAGAGTAAAGTACCTTTATATTTCACAATATCAAAAATTGTTATAAAAGAAAGTTGTTTGGAATTAAAAAATTTGTTTTAAGCAAGAAACCCATTATGAACGCCCGGCACGGCACAGCCCGGCACGGCACAGCCCGGCACGGCACAGCCCGGCACGGCACAGCACAGGCCGGCACGTCCAAAAACCCATTTGTAACGGCCGGCACGGCACGGCACGGCACCGGAAAAATGATCATATATTTTAAAAACTATCTTAAAATAAAAGTTTTTAAAAGACATAAACTACACAATTTTAATGAATATGCATCATGTTAAAAAAAACGAATTCATGGTTAAAAGATAATTTACGTATCTGTCCATTGATCAAAATTTTCGGATATTTGTACCCATGTATTGTCCTTTTTCTTACTATCATGATAACTTGAGTCCGATGCATCATACAAAAATGGGTATTCTCTGACACTCTCAATGAAAAGTTCTTCCATATTATTTTATTTCAAAAGAAACAACGCGCTTTCAATTAAAAAATCAACAATGTATCTGCTTATTACCAACAATTATGACACACTGACGCCGACTGGCCGTTCAGGCCGTTCGACTTCAACGGATTTTATTCTCCTCGGAGAATTTTTGCCGTTCCGTTTGCGTGCTGGCCTGTGCCGGGCCGAGTCGGCCGCTCATAATGGGTTTCTTGCAGTGTTCAACTACATCCTTCTATTAAAGTGAATACATCTACATCCAATTAAAATATTGTGAATAATAAAGGCACTTGACTCTTACGAAAAATTCATATTTTTTACATACCTCGTATAAAACTGAAAAAGTTTGATATCTGATGGTTGTAACACAGATTTTAGACCAGGTAGAGCATTTTATGAAGAATAACTTTTTTTCGTAAAATTGATAATAAAATAGTTACAATAATTGTAATAAAATCATGATGGGTATCCGTAATTTGAGAAAATATTGAATTTTTTTTTTCGATTCGAATAATGTAATTGTATATTAAAACATAGTTTTTAATTTCAAACAATTTTTCATAATAGCATTTCTTGATATTCTGCAATAAAATGGTACTTTACTCTTTAAAGAAATTCATATTTTTGACATAGCTCATATAAAATTGATAAATTTTGATATCTGGTGGTTGAGTTTTAGATTTTTGACTATCCAGAGTATTTTATGAAGAAAAACGTTTTTTCGTAAAATTGATAATAAAAAAGTTTTCCATGTGGTTCCTAGCTTCGCAAACATACTGTATAAGAGCTTCTGTATAAGAATTTTCAAATTGTAATGCCATATTCGGATTCAGTGATTCAGCATAACCAAAAACAAAATAGAAACATATTTGATCAAAGTAAAATGATAATTAATAAACAATTAGCGGCCAAATCTGCGAGTAGAACTTTTTACTTTAACATGTATATAAACTAACAAAAACGGTTTTAGAAAAATATAAGCTTGTTTGAATTATTCCGAAACAATGCATGTTGTCGTTCTAATTGCACTCCCCTATATGTTTTTATGCACGTTTGTTGATGTTTTTTCTGCACATTTCGTGTAGGTAACAGTTTTGTCCATTGACCTGTCGTGGATGATCGTTGTTTACACCACTTGATGTTTATTTATAGTCAGGCGTTGTCCGGCGACTAATTAATTACTATAAATTAACATGCGTCGCTCTAGTAGCACTTTTTACGCAAAAAGGAGATACTATTAATTAAGTCATTCATTAAAAAAGATATAGTGTGTGCTATAAAATGAATTACTGTGTGGCAGTTGGAATTTTACTTAGAGAAATATGCCGTAGTGGAAAATTTCGGATTTTTTATTATGGTTATTTGAATTTTTGGTTGACGTCAAAAAGTTGTTTACTTCACTTTTTATGGTAACGAATTAAAATAACTTTATTAGGCCCCTATTTTTACCACATCTTTTTTAATAACATAAATATGAATAACGATTGAATTTATTAATATACCAACAAACTGAGGGTACTTGGTACATACTATAATCTGATCAATGATGATCAATGAGCAGTTAGTTCTATTCTACATTCTAGCCTAAATTGTTACATTTCACTTTAAAATCTATAGTTCCATTCAGGAAAGTTTCTATAAAGTACTTACAGTAATATTTGCACTTTACACAGGTATATTAGACTCGTACAAACCTCTTTTTTTTTCACTTTTTTTTCCACTTCACTAGCTCGAAGGGTTTTGTCCTCTTGAGCCTTCTTTCTATCTAACAATAAAACACTGAAAACGTTTGTTTTATATACTTCCACAAAATTTATTACAACTATGTGACTACAGCTGTTTCGGCATAGTGCCTTTCTCAAGTGATTTAGTTTACTATGGGTTTGCCTTTTTAAATTCTTTAACTGAAGTGGTTGAGGAGTGGGGAGCTGTTTGTCTCCAGTTGGTCATTCAGAATTATATCTGTATTTTTTAATTTATTAATTTCCATAGATTCTAATAAAGATAGCTTAAGACCTTTATTTTGAATATGCAGAATTTGAAACTCTTCATTAAAAGAATGATTATGATCTAGAATAGATTAAATCTAGTTTTTCTATTGTTGAAAGCCCTTTTGTGTTCTGCTATCCGTTTGTCAAAGGTTCTGCCAGTTTGACCGATGTAAGTTTTCGGACAGTCACCACAAGTTAGTTTGTAGACACCACTCTGTAGTTGTTTCCTCTTTCGGCTCTTATTGTTCTTAACATATTTGCTTAAGTTGTTGTTAGTTCTGAAAGCTGGTGTTATTCCTTTCTTTTTTATGTATCTGGATATTTTTGTTGTTATCTTGCCAGTATGTGTGATAGAGCAGAAGGGTTCTTTCTGTGGTGGTGGATAGTCTAATTTCAAGGCTTTCTTATGGAGTTTTTGGTTTAAAATTTTATTAATTGTTTGTTCGTTATAGCCATTGTTTAGTGCTATTTGTATAATGATCTTCAGTTCTATTTCGAAGATATTTTTTGACATGGGAATTTCTGTCAGTCTATGTATCATGCTATGGAAGGCTGCTAATTTGTGTTGTGTAGGATGGGATGATGAATTGTGTATAGTTGTGTCAGTAGGTATGGGTAGGTTTATGATATACGGAGAACTTATGTTTGCTGTGTAGTCTGGTAATGGTTACACTAGAAAGTTTATGGACTTATTCTGTTCTGTTTCTATTGTAAACTCAATATTACTATGAAGTGAATTAATGTATGATAGAAATTGATCAAGTTGCATGTTAGTTCCTGTAAAGCATACTAGTATATCATCCACGTATCTCCACCAATATAAGAACTGTTTAAATACGGGATGTTTAGAAATTGTTGTTCCAAGCTGGTTCATAAATATATCTGATAGCAACGGGCTTAGAGGATTACCCAAAATAAGTCCTGCACTGTTGTTTGTGTATATTTAATTATTGAATTCAAAATCCCATTTTCGCATTGATCCCATCCTACACAAAACAAATTAGCAGCTTACCATAGCATGATACATAGACTGACAGAAATTCCTATGTCAAAAAATAACTTCGAAATAGAACTGAACATCATTAAACAAATAGCAGTAAACAATGGCTATTGGGACCGTGCAAGTTCGGCAAAGCGACCTCTATTTCTACGCTTTGTACTTTTATTCGCACTTTTAATTATATTGGCCAATTATATTAGTCCTGGTTGCTGGATAATTGTCAAGGCCATAGTCCAAAAAAATAATAAGAAAAAATAAGATGCAGGTTATGCTATGCAAACGTAAACAATTGTATGTAGTAAATAAAATTAGTTATTAAAATGCAGTACTGCAAGTAAAATACAATTAATTAAATTTACCTTTATATAATAAGTGCATATCATATCAATATTGTGGAGCAATATATAATTTTTCTGCTTCAATGACAGAAGGTATGAAATATACGTCAATTTGACAATTTCAATTGACAATATGAATTATTTAAGATAGTTGAAATATTTTCCGCGACTCGCGCACGGTCGTTTCTCGTTTCCCTTCCAAGTACTTGCACACCGCGAATAACGAACAAACAATTAATAAAATTTTAAACCAAAAACTCCATAAGAAAGCCATGAACTTAGTCTATCCACCACCACAGAAAGAACCCAGTACCTTCTGCTCTATCACATATACTGGCAAGATAACAACAAAAATACCCAGATACATAAAAAAGAAAGGAATAACACCAGCTTTCAGAACTAACAACAACTTAAGCAAATATATTAAGAACAATAAGAGCCGAAAGAGAAAACAACTACAGAGTGGTGTCTACAAACTAACTTGTGGTGACTGTACGAAAACTTACATCGGTCAAACTGGCAGAACCTTTGACAAACGGATAGCAGAAAACAAAAGGGGTTTCAACAATAGAAAAACAGACACTTCTACATACGCACTTCATCTTCTAGATCATAATCATTCTTTTAATGAAGAGTTTGAAATTCTGTATATTCAAAATAAAGGCGTTAAGCTATCTTTACTAGAATCTATGGAAATTAATAAATTAAAAAATACAGATATAATTCTGAATGACCAACTGGAGACAAACAGCTCCCCACTCCTCAACCTCTTCAGTTAAAGACTTTAAAAAGGCAAACCCATAGTAAAATTAGTCACTTGAGAAAGGCACTTTGCCGAAACAGCTGTAGTAATAACATAGTTGTAATAAATGTTGTGGAAGTATAGAAAACAAACGTTTTCAGTGTTTTATTGTTAGATAAAATGAACTTCCATCAAGTAACGGTCGAATCCATCAATTACCTTCTTTCTATATCTGCGGTATCGAGAAGTTGGATTTCCTCGATATTCACATTTTGAATTAGACGTTGTTCATTATCTACTGGCATATTTGAATATTATTTTTGTTTTACTGTTTCCATCTTTAATTATCGGTGGATGCAGCTATTTTTTACGTACTATGGAGCATCAACGCTGCCCCTTAGGACCCTTTATATTATAGTCTAAGAGCTAGTGAACCTTTTGACTAACGGTCGTCCTGTAAGGCTAGAAATTTGTAGAGTGATAATTCATAGCACACCAAAGCTAAAAACCATGACCTGGCAGGCCTCAGCGGTGCACGTGTATCTACCAGGTGAATCGAAAAGTGCAAATTTAGGGGGTAAAATAAACTTTCTCCTGTAAGGTTTAAATTTAAGTATGTGTTTGAGTAAGTCATTTAAAAGAAATGTGTAAAATGACAGGCGATTCTGAAGAGCATAAGACCTTGCTAGGCGAGGGGAAAGATTAGGGGTTTTTCCTAAATTTATTTTTTTTGCATCGAACAAATTTTTTTTAAGTTTTTTGAATCATTCCAAACAGAAAAGGTCTTTGGTGATTTTTCTCTTAAGTTAATAGTTTTTGTTATATAAGCGATTGAAAATTTTGAAAATTGCGAAATCGACCATTTTTAACCCCAAATCGGATATTTATCTAAAAATCTCAAAGTTGCCAAGGTAGGTAGATATTCTTTATACATTGATTGATGAAATCCCAAAGAGTTTTTTGCAATACAATATCGGAAACCCCTTTGTTTTTTAATTGCTAATCAAGCGGACGCTTCACTGTAGTATAAGTGAGGACGTTTGAGTTGGCATAAATTCATTATCTCAAAAATTGGCAAATTTCAAGAGCAATCTTCAGACAGGTCGATTTTTATTTTAAATTAGGACTTTTTGGCATATATATAATACTAGTGACGTCATCCATCTGAGCGTGATGACGTAATCGATGATTTTTTTAAATGAGAGTAGGGGTTGTGTGATAGCTCATTTGAAAGGTTATTTAATTCTCTATTCACTAATATAAACAATAACATAATTATTTATACAGGGTGTACAAAAAATTTTTTTTTATTAAATTAACTTTGATTAAATTTGACAAATAGAAGAAAAAATTTTTTTTGTACACCCTGTATAAATAATTATGTTAATGTTTATATTACTGAATAGAGAATTAAATAACCTTTCAAATGAGCTATCACACAACCCCTACTCTTATTTAAAAAAATAATCGACTACGTCATCACGCCCAGATGGATGACGTCACTAGTATTATATATATACCAAAAAGTCCTAATTCAAAAATAAAAATCGACCTGTCTGAGGATTTCTCTTCAAATTTGCCCATTCTCGAGATAATGAATTTATGCAAGCTCAAACGTCCTCAATTATACTACAGTGTAGCGCCCGCTTGATTAGCAATTAAAAAAACAAAGCGGTTTTCGATATTTTATTGCAAAAAACTCTTCGGGATTTCATCAATCAATGTTTAAGGAATATCTGCGTACCTTGCCAATATTGAAATTTTTAGATAAATGTCCGATTTGGGTTAAAAATGGCCGATTTCGCAATTTTCAAAATTTTCAATCGCTTATATAACAAAAACTATTAACTTAAGAGAAAAATAACTAAGGACCTTTTCTGTTTGGAATGATTCAAAAAGCCTAAAAAAAATTTGTTCGATGCAAAAAGAATAATTTTAGGAAAAACCCCTAATCTTTCCCCTCGCCTGGCAAGGTCTTATGCTCTTCAGAATCGCCTGTCATTGTGCACATTTCTTCTAAATGACTTACTCAAACACATACTTAAATTTAAACCTTACAGGAGAAAGTTTATTTTACCCCCTAAATTTGCACTTTTCGATTCACCTGGTAGATACACGTGCACCGCTGATGCCTGGCAGGTCATGATTTTTAGCCTTGATGTGCTATGAATTATCACTCTACAAATTTTTAGCCTTACAGGACGACCGTTAGTCAAAAGGTTCACTAGCTCTTAGACTATTACTCCTTTTACTGAAGCTTCCCCAGAGCTCTGCCCCATATGCTCATACTGGTCTAAGTATTTGCTTATAAATCAGTAAGTAATTTGTTATCAATAGATAGTTAGGCACTTTTCTGTGTATTTCTGTTCATTGTCGAATATTCTGAAGCTGTGACATCTTTTATGTCCAGACTCTGCTTACCTTCTATCATTCCTTCGAGTATCAGTTGCTGAAAAGTGTACCGTTCTCCTCGTAATAAGTGCCCCAAGTATGCAGTCTTCTTACTGTTAACATAATTAAAAACTTCCCTATCCTGTAAGCCCGCTCTTCTTAGTACTTCCTCATTTATGACTCTGTTCGTCCATGATATTCTAAGCATTCAACGAATGCACTACATTTCAAAGACATCAAGTTTGTTAATGGAACTGGCCTTTAACGTCCATGCTTCCATTCCATACAAGGGCACAGGCCAAACGTAGATTAGATTAGATTATGTGAGGTCGTTAAGGCTATGGAGCCTCTCAACACTTCGACCTATAAAGATCTTTTGTGCATACCTTAATCTAGTTAACCTCTAGGATGCAAATACTTCTGATGAAATTGATTAGCATCCTAGGTGACTTGTTTTCTATGTCAGAGGGCGTTAGTGTGACCTCTTCTAGGAATTTTAGTCGTTTGCAGAACAGCTCTAAGCAATTGCGTATAATGTGTTCTGTCGTTTCTTTTTCGTTGTCACAGAAACGACAGTTCTCACCATCTGTTTTGCCCATTTTTTTTGAGATGATATCTCAGAGGGCAGTGACCAGTGACTATTTTTATATCTTTTTTACTCATTTCGAGAAGGCGGTTTGTTGCACTAGGCAACACCTTTTTGAGCCTCTTTGCTTGCCTTTGTCCTGGTGTGTTGGACCAGTATAGTTGTAGTTGATTGAGTTCCCAGGTCCGGAGTTCCTCTCTGATGTGGTTTCTTGGTAGTCCACAGAAGGGTTCTGGACCTTGGAATGGGGTATTGGCCCCTTCTTTTGCGAGGCTATCAGCTTCCTCATTTCCTGCAATTTCCTTGTGACCTGGCACCCACATCAGAGTTACTTTGTTGCGTTCCGCCAGCTTCTTAAGGGATTGTTTACATTCCCAAACCAACTTTGACTCACAGTAAATGACAAAGTAAATGACTTTAGAGCCTTTAAGGCAGCTTGGCTAGGCCAAACGTAACACTTTAACATCTTGTACCGGAGGTTAAAATCCAAAGGTATTACTAACTTAAATTTTAAAAGGGGAGTTTGGCCTCGCAACCTTACACTTACACTTACGCTTACACTTTTCGCTCCTTTGGGATATGAAAGATCTTTTCTGTATATATGAATTACTTTTACAAATGTTTTCGACCGTACTGTGTATTTTTTTTATAATATAAAATACTGTGTATTTGTCGTAATACTGTGTATTTCGTAAAAATGTATCGAAATGTAAAAATATGTCGAAATACTGTGTATTTCGACGAAGTCACAAAAAGAGTGAGGAAATATTGAGATATAACAAATAGAGTTTCATTTCCCGAAGACCGAATTGCCGATATATAAAACTACAATATGTATATGAATTACTATACTTTTTATGTACTTATAATGGTGGATACTATTCTATTCTTGCAGTAAAATCATCAGGATCGGTTTTCATCCAGTTTAATTTGCTTTTTCAATTTTAAAATTCTAACAAATAATTTTAAAAAATGTAGGTAGTTTTTTCTATAGCATTATAAGTTGATACGATAAAAAAATTCGTATTATACTCGAATTCTAATACAAAAAAAAATACCCACTTTTGTTCTGAACTCTGTGTTTATAATATAAAGGAACCTATTGTTTGAGTAAAAGAAAAAGACGAAAAGGCTTAAGATGTCTGAAATTTGCAATGTTAGTCATTAGTCACTTTGTTCAGCGATATCTTCACTGTATTGGACTCTAAATAATTATACAATATAACCTCATATTATATCTTAAAAAAATTCCAAAAAATGTATTAAACAGCCTTAAATTAGATAATTTTACAGATCACTGCCTGTTACGACCCGCCAGAAAATTTTCAAAACAAACCGCACATTATACCATCATGGCATCATGTCGGGTCAACTCGATAATGATGTTGACTGCCTCCGGATATTTTTTCCCCTATAAATTTTCCCAAAGAATTTTCTTTCACAAAATGAATTAGCTTATCCTGCAATGAGGCCGCTACCAGCTGTGGATTTCCGCGCCCCAACGACCAATTTGGGAATCAACATCCATACGTATGAAATCTACATACAGCCAAATGTGAAAAATATGAAGAATACATTCAGCTTTTTCTTCAGAAGAGACAGACATTAAATATTGCAAGTATCATTTTTCATTGTATTTTACAGCTTAGGCAAGATTTGTTTTTTTTGTTTCTTTATTTAATAAATAACTGATTAGTTAATATAATATTTTATGTGTCACTGTCAAAGGACACCGCACACATCTTATGGAAAATATAATGTCACTCAAATTCGATAAAATTTATATGAATAGATTCGTTTCAAATTAACGGTCAAATCTTATCATTGGGCCAACTCTGTATTTTCAATAATAAGAGCAGAAATTGATGTAAATAAATCTGAAATCAAATGGGTACGTACATAAGTTAGAGAGAAAAAATATTTTAAAATACCCAAATTATCGGTACTCCATAAATCAGCGGATTAGTTTCACTAATCCGCTTAGGCCCAGCGGGGTTTAAGCTGTTTTGAATAGCACCCAGAGCAATAGTGATTGTAACTGACAAATTTATGGACTCCAAAAATGTGATTTCGATAAACTTTAATTGCAATTTGCGCCGTAATTAATCATAATTAAGAGTTGGCGCAATGATAAGAATTGACCGTTAATTTAAAACGAATCTATTCATATAAATTTTATTGAATTTGAGTGACATTATATATTTTAAATAAGACGTGTGCGGTGTCCTTTCTCATTGTGCAGTTTGCACTAAAATAAGACGTAACTACACTTGAGAAAGAGTTAACGCTCAACTTAAAATCTTGGGTAGCATATTGACCCAACGTTGGGCTCCCATTTGTAACAATATAGCAACCAATGTGTAACAGTAAAGCTAATATCTAGATCACTTTACTATTAAATAATAACACATATTTACAAAAAAAAATTGACTATTTGACGAAACCATATAACTAGGGGGTTTTTGGGGTCGTTGATCACGAATCTGGGGTCCGCTGACCTCTATCACGTCAGGTAAAGGTCATTTCAAGGTCAAATCAAAATAAATCGACAATCGCTCTGAAAAAGTATACTAGGGGGTTTCTGGGGTCGCTGATCACAAATCCGGGGTCTGCTGACCTCTCTCACGTCCTGCTCAAGGTCATTTCAATGTCAAATCAAGAGATATCAACACAATCGTTTTGAAAAAGTATATTAGGGGGTTTTTGGGGTCACTGATCACAAAAGTGGGGTCCGTTGAGCTCTACCACGTCAGGTAAAGGTCATTTCAAGGTCAAATCAGTTTTGTGGACTTGTCCTGATTTGACCTTGAAATGACCTTAACCTGAGGTGGTTATCTATTCTTGTAGTAAAATCAATAGGATCGGTTTTCATCCAGTTTAATTTGCTTTTTTATTTTTATAATTCTAATATATAATTTTAAAAAAAGGTGGGAGTTCTTTCTATCACATTATGAACTGCTACGCTAAAAAATCGTATAACACTCGTAGTCTGATGCAAAAAAATCACCCACTTTCGTTCCGAACTCTTGTGTTTATAATATAAAGAAATCTATTGTTTGAGTACCCAAGATTCTAGTGTATAAAACAATAGTGAGACCAACGGTGTTGTATGCATGTGAAACTTGGACAATGAATCAGAAAGAAGAAATAAAGCTAGAGATTTGAGAGGGAAAAATATTGAGAACAATTTTTGGTGGTATAAGGGAGGCTAACGGGAAATGGCGCAGAAGAACAAACCAGGAGCTAATGGAGATGTATAAGAAACCTAAAATAACTCAGAAAATTAAGGCGCACAGAATTAGATGCTTGGGACATGTTTTACGAATGCCACAAGAAAGAAATGTCCTAAGAGCTTCATCAGCTGGGGAACAAGGGAAGAAAAGAAGAAGGAGACCACGAATGAAGTGGTTTGATGCCGTCCGGACTGACCTAGAAGAAATGGGTACAAAAGACTGGAGAGAACAAGTACAGGACCGGAAAAAATAGAAGAAATTAGTCTAGACTATCGAAGCCAAGGGCCTCTAAGGCCTGTAGTGCTGTTATAAACATATATTGTTTTAATAAAAGAAAAATATGGAAAGGCTAAGTGAAAGCTGAATTATACAATATAACCGCATATTGTATCTTGAAAAATTCCAGAAAATGTATCAAACAGCCTTAAATTAGGCAATTTCACAGATCACTGCCTCTTACGACCCGCCAGAAAATTTTCAAAACAAACCGCACATTATACCATCATGGCATCATGTTGGGTCAACTCGATAATGATGTTGACTGCGTCCGGATATTCTTTCCCCTATAAATTTTCCCAAGAATTTTCTTTCACAAAACGAATTAGCTTATCCTGCTATCGTCACTGAGGCCGCTAACCGCTGTGGATTTCCACGCCCCAACGACCAATTTGGGAATATTTTCTGCAAGAGTGATTTATGATGTTTGTGTAACATAACCGTTTTATTTTCTGAGAGTCACGAACATATTGTTATGTCTTTGTTTTTAAGTGGTTTACAAGATGGTCGTTTATACATAATATATAGATACTCACAACCAAACTTATATGGAATCATCTGATATTTTTTATTATTTCAAGAGATTTTAAAAAAGCGAACATGTAGTCGAAAAATACACTTCCGATCAAATATATTCACTCACTCGATGAATTGTAGTTTATGCTTAATAATTTTATGTTGTATTACTTCGAATTAGACCTACTAATGTAAAAAAAAATATTGTCTAGTATAGAGCTTTCACAAAATAATTGTTTTATACAAATTGGCAACGTGTTGTAAAATTTGCCTACTTCTGTATGGCATAGATAGACTATAGACAATGCAGCAAAGGGACCGTTCAAGTATTACGTAAAGCAGGTTGGGGGGTCAAAAATCTTCAAAAATTGCGTTACGAAATAGTTAAACTCCCATAAGAGTGCGTTACGTAGGGGGGGGGGGGGGTAAAAATCTTCAAAAATCGCGTTACGTAATACTTGAACGCTTCCAAACATTGTAACGGGCATGTTCTACGCCATGTAAACCCCTATGAATTTTCCGGTGGTCGTCTCAGTCGCATTTTAAATGTTGACGTGTATATACGCTTTTAAGTGAAGTAAGTGAATATTTGCAAATGGATACTTCACCAGTGAAGGCGGCCCAGATAATTACGCTATTACGAGAGCGCTATAGTCAGAGCACTGTCGCCCGTCGCCTACTTATGACGCAGTCCCTAGTTATGACTAGTTATAACGAAGTCAGACCGGTAAGTACAGTCGACGACCAGTTTCAGTGGACAACGTGTAACGACAGAGAAGGACGATTTGTTCATTGTCCTGAATGCCTAGCGGAATAAGCACGCGACAGGAGGTGGGCATCAACAAATCTTGTAGTGGACAGTTAGGAGGAGACTTAAGGTTGCCACTTTGACTCCCAGACAAGCTAACACCGAAACAAGCTCGACTTCAGTTTGCCGAGAAAATGGATTAATTCACCCAGAATAAATTCATTTTTTCGAAAATAGGCCACTTTGGAGAAAAATCCCGAGAAAGTTCGATTTTTATTTTTAAATTATGATTTTTTGACATATATCGTACCAGTGACGTCATCCACGTGGGCATGATGACGTAATAGATTATTTTTTTTTAAATGGGAAGACGGGTCGTGTGTTAGCTCATTTGAAAGGATATTTAATTTTCTATTTTAACTTCAATGATGACAAAAGGTGATAACTTCAATAATGATACATTATTTGTCTATAAAAGTCTGGTCATTTGGCTAAGACAGTGTAGAGTTGTAGAGGACAAAAAGTGTCTATTAGCGGAAGCAAGATCCTCATTCGATACCTTACAAACCTTCTGTCTACAAAACGAAAGTGATGAAAAAGCATTTCAGGCACTTTTTCTCTTAAAAAAATTATTGAGCAGTCTGAGCAGCAGCAATGTGCTTTGAAGCAAACCAGTATAATACAGTTTTTTCGAAAGATTGATTAATTCACATTATGAATACATACATGTATGTACACGAATGTACCTCTAAACTTTTGTCATCGTTATGGAATAGCAGTTAATAAAAAATAATAATTGATCAACACTTAATAGTTCGAAGTTTTATTCATTTTCTCTCGCAAATTTCGAACCATTTGATATTTCAAACACTTAATAATTCGTAATATTTTAAGAGTCCCTCGAGTTTCGAATTAACGAGAGTCGACTGTAATTGAATTAGGCTCCTTCTTAAATATGCCCGGAACATTAATAAAAAAATTAGAATATTAAAAAATTACTAAAAATGTCGATTTTTTCTACACTCTTTGCGTATTACATACTTTAAAACGATTAATTTTGGAGCAATGTCGTATCAAAATAAAATAAAGATAATTAAATTTACTATGATTTACAAGTTAAAATGTATTAATTTGTTACCCTTGCTGTAAAATAGCCTTATTTAAATACAAAAAAAAAGTGGAGAAAACAAGGCTGTTCTTATTTAATATTTTTCAACCACTTAGGTGGCACGTAGGAACTTAGTAATTCGCTTAGAAAATTTTTATAATGTACTTAAACCGTCCACCGAATTTCATTAAAATCGACTTAGTAAATTTTGCATAATAATTTTGCAATCTAAATTTTTTTAAACCTGTTGAAATTTTTTAAAAACTTGAAGAACAAAAAGTAGACCATTTAGAGGTGTGCCAATTATTTGGATATAAAGAGGCACTTTACCTATCTAATACAATTTACAGAATGAAAATCGGGTTATTTAGACGGCCTTGGCAATGTTTTAAAGTTATAAACAATTTTTTGGCTTATAAATAAAAGGAATATCTCCGTAAGTATTGGAAAGTACTCGGTAAGACGCTTATTTTCATATGTTCGAGACACTCATAACATATAATAATAAAATCGATCGGTATTGCGCAATTATTTGGTATAAAAATACCAAAAATAAAAAAACTATGTTAAAGAAATTCGAACGTCAAAAGTTCAAAATCGGTATACGTAAAAAAATAATTTTCTCGGCTTTCAATCGCCAAGTTTCTTAATTTTTTTTAATCCGAAGTAACTCGAGTAGAGAACGCGTTACCAAATCCCAAATATGTATTCTTTTAATTTTATTATAATAAATTAACGTCCTATAACCAAATAAAACCACATATTTTTTCCTATGTTGTAAAGTTATTCTAAAAAAAATTTCTATATATATATATAATCGGTTCATAACGTTCTACGACGTCTTCCGATTCCCAATCGCCATTGCTCTCGATCGTAGCACATGTCTTCGTTCAAGCCTCTTTCTCTGATTTCCCTATGGATTCCTTCTATCCAGCTTTTCCTAGGTCTTCCTCTTTTCCGCCGTCCTTTTGGTGCCCATCGCAGCACTTGCTTGGGTAATCTGTCTTCTTCCATACGTTGTACGTGGCCAAACCATCTTAGTTGCTTTGTTTTTATATCGTCCATTATTGTATGCTTTACATCCATTATCTCCAATATTCTTGTATTTCTGATTTTTTGTATTCTTGATATACCAGCAGATCTTCTCCAGAAGTCCATTTCAGTTGTTCTGAGCATATTTTCGGATTTTTCTTTAAGTGACCAAACTTCGCTGCTGTATGTTATAATGCTCTTAACAATGCTGTTATAGATGTTACGTTTATTTTCTTTGGAGATACTTTGGTCCCATAGGATTTTGTTCAATAATGCGATAGCTTTCCTTCCTTGTGTGCACCTTTCTTGGATATTCTTGTCCAACGTTCCATCTTGTGTAATTTTAAGACCCAAGTATTTATATTCCTGACAGTGATTAATAGTTATTTCATTTTCCAACGCTAGATCCTGCTGTATACCTCCAACGCACATATATTCCGTTTTCTTGGTATTCACTTCTAAACCCCAGTTCCCAGTGCCGGTTTATCCACTGGGCGCTTGGGGCTGGCGCCCAGGGGCCCGGGGCCCGAAGGGGCCCGTTCCTTTTAATTATAAAAAAAATGAAGACGCTAAATAATCTACATATTCTCCGAAAAAAACCTCATACGCAGATACGCCAATAAAAAGCCTATGTTCTATTATTACATTTCTTCACGCCTATACACAGTGGCGTAGCCTAGCTCTACAAGGGCCCCGTGTCAGTGTTTGTGGCGGGCCCTTTTCCAAAAACTACAGAAAGTTATCAGATTTAGCTATGTCTCGAATTGTATTCAAAATAATCGCATAAACGGAGTTTTTTTAGTTTCTAATAATTTCATTTTGAATTGTGGGGCCCAAATAATAATAGGTATATCTCACTTTTCGGCTTTAAAATAAGTTCTCTTTTAAAATAGGAACAAAATAAGTTCTTTTAAAATAGTTAAACGAAAGACAAAAATAGATGTACATACATCTAATTTATAGATAAAGAATAGATTATTCTCGAAAATGACATATACGCAAACAATAGTACACACCCTTTCAAACATTCAAAAGTAAAGTGATTACAAAAATTGCAATTTGGCATTATACAGTGGCCTCTAAGGCTAGCACTCCACTTGCGATTTGTAGTCGCGGTGACAAAGAAATCGCTGACGCAGAAAATTTAGAGTCTAGAAAATTAGTTTTTAGAATCGCGAATTGAATGCTACAAGGGTGTGACATCAGCTTTTAAATGTTTTTTTACTCTAGATAAAGAAGTTAAGACGTCAATTAATACTTTATGCGAGAAACATAAAAACGATGTTTATGAAACCAAAGAGAACTTGCATAATGAAATTACCCATTTTGTAACGTTATGCTAAAATTTGAATAAACATATTTTATGAAAAATTTTATGTCATCCAGGATGTAAAGGCAACTTTTTCTTATTTGACGCGTCAGGTGAGCGGTCTTTTTCGGCTTTAAAAAGAATAAAAACATATTTAAGGTCAAATTTGGGTCAAAAAAACCTAGACGCATTATCGCTATTGTATAATATAGTATATAGAGAATGAAGAACTGGAAAAACTGAATTCTGATAATATTATATGGAAGTTTGCGAATACCAAGTCAAGAAAAAAAAATGATCTAATTTTTGTCTTTATGTATTTTTTAGAATATGTTTTTTTGCTTGTCATGTGTTGTTCTGTGGAACTTTCTATTTTTTATTTATTTTTTTGGATTATTTTTTACGTTTGCTATGTCTTCTTGCTACTGTATGGATTTTACAATAAACCTTTATAGTTAATGCATGTGCTTTCTTGTTAAAAAACTGATAACGAATAGCAATGAAGGGGGCCCCTAAACCGCCAGCGCCCAGGGCCCGAAGTTAGGATAAACCGGCACTGCCAGTTCCGGTAATCTTCTATGATTTTTCGGGTCATATATTCAATATCGTGATAATCCTGGGCCATAAGAATCTGATCATCCGCAAAACATAGAGTGTATAGCATGTTATCATCATTTAGCGGTATACCCATATTCTTACATTTCCTTTTCCAGGATTTCAAAACTTGCTCTAAATATATTTTAAATAGTGTCGGCGATAGACAGCAGCCCTGTTTAAGACCCTTATTCACTTCAAATCCTGACGAGATTTCCTTGCCTAGCTTAACTTTTGCTATATTATGTTGGTATAGATTTTTACAGCTTTAATGAGGTTCAGACTGATGTTAGTTTTTTCGAGGGCTTCCCAAAGTTTACTTTGTGGTACAGTATCGTATGCTTTTTTAAGTCTATGTACACTAAATGCAGTTCTTGATTGTAGGCTATTTGTTTGTCTATTAACTGTGTTACACAATATAGGTGGTCAGTGGTGGATCTGCCAGCGCGGAAACCGGCTTGCTCTTCGGCCTCTAAGTCCTTGTATTCTTCTTCTATTTTATTTTTGATAATTTTTCCGTAAACTCTGCTGATGGTGCTTGTGACAGATATTCCCCGGTAATTATCGCATATATTTTTACTGCCTTTCTTGTGTATTGTAGAAATTACAGACAATTGCCATTCTTTTGGTATGACTTCGCCATTCATACATCTATTAAATAGATCTCTTAGGTATTCATACAGGGTGTTGCTACCGTATTTGAGCAGTTCTGGTGCTATGTCGCCAGGCCCTGACGCTTTTCTATTTTTTAGGGATTTGCATGCATTTCGTACTTCTTCCAGTCTTAACCGAATCGGTGAGCCGCTGACAATTACATTGAAACTTTCGTGATCTTCGTTTTTTCGTAAAAATTGAAAATTTCGTAAAAATTTCTAAATTTTCTAAAAAAAAATGAATGCATTTTTATGCGTTGAAAAATACAGTAGAACCCCGCAAATCCGAACTAATTGGGGGGACAGCCTGTTCGGATTCCGAAAAGTTCGGATTATCCGAAAGTTAGCCTTAACTAGTAGTTCAAAGCTTTCATTGTGATTTTGAGTAGCCAAACGTTCACGCAAGAGTGTGGGCAATATTTTTGGACTTAAGTTGACTACGAGAGAACCAAAGTAAGTTTGTGTAACCTTTATAAACACTTTATAAACCTATATATTAAAGTATAATATTTATTTTTAAGAAATTTTAAATGTCAAAGTCCTAGTAATCCTACATTGTCCAATTTTCTGGCTTTACTCTGTATAATAAACATATTTTTAAGTTTTTGTCTTGAATTTTTAAATTTTATTCACTTTCCGTTGGTTCAGATTTGCCGAAAGTTCGGATTCGCGGGGTTCGGATTTACGGGGTTCTACTGTATGCGTTATGCAAAAAATAATGCATTTAAAACACATTGACGCGAAATTTTACGCCTATTTCCTAAATTTTAAACTCAATAAACTACAATAATATTTATAATCAAAGCAATGAAACTCGAAATAGTACATTGTTTACCGGGTAGGAAAAGCTTAACATTCCTGGACGACTGTGAAGATTGCTAAGTCGAGGCGCAAGCCGAGACTTAGCAACACAGAGTCCAGGAATGTGGCTTTTCCTACGAGGTAAACATACTATTTTTCCGCAAATCGTTTAAAATTCGACAGATATTGATTGATTTAAAAAAAAACGCGATAATTTTATTCCCAAATAAATGGTGCTTTGAAATTCCTAATAAAATTACTTGGGTTACTATGGAAACGTATTGAGGTTGAATTGTCAAACTTGACGCTTATAAATTTAATTGCTGGTGTTCTCGAAAGTAAAATGATAAGTGATGATGAAATTTCCATTCCTGGGACTCCTCCAGAGCTGGTTGAGGCAGTGAATACTGCTTCATTAGAATTATTGCCAAAGAAATCAAGAGAAAAGTACGAAAATGCATACAGACGTTTTATGGATTATTAATAATTTTCTATCATTTATGTAGAACACTAACAACTGTACGGAAATATCATTTCCTTACAGTAAGGAAATGACATTTCCTTACAGTAAGGAAGTCCTGACTTTTTCTTTAAGAAATTTTGACAGGAATGTCAAAATTTCCTGGCGATTTGCGGAAAAACTGATATTTCTTTAATAATAAACCGCTAAGTCCATTAATTGGAGTTTTATGACATGAATAATATTCTTACGTCTTATAAATTTCGACATTTTTTAAGTGGGAGCATCAGCTTGAAATATTGAACATAAGGGCTTTGGCCTTTCCGTTACACATCGAACAAAAGAACACGAACAGGAAAGAGTCAGGTGCATATTTTTTATGGACCCTTCCAAATTGATTCTTGCGGTGTAACAGTTTCGTTCTTTGATAATAAAAGAAGCACGTATTATCAACTGAATTCGTTTTTAATTGTAGTTTCTTGGAAATGTCGCCTCATTGATAGTAGGCTATTTGTAAAATGTCATTAAGATTAGATATTTCTACTTATCGAAGTTATTGTATCACAAATTCCGTTCCATAATGCTCAAATTCATTGTTGGAATATTTTCACCAATTACTCCATGAAGAAATTTTAGACCAGTTGATGAGTGTTACTAATAGTCGAGGAATTTTGTGATTATTATCAGAGATAATTAATTTATGGTCTATCGCTTTAGCTTTCAGAATTTTGCTAAATTTTTGTTTATGTTAACTTTTACACTGGGGTGCAAAATTAACCGGGCACCTTAAAAATGGGCCATTTTTGATGTCTCATATTTCCTAAACCTGCAGTCCAATTTAAGTGATTTTTTTAATATATTATAGCCTTGTTGTTTAGCAATATCGCTGTAATAGTATTGTTGCTAAGCAGTTAAATTTTCATTGTATACCGGGTGTACTAATCAAACTGTGTTTTTCTCTCAAAGTTCGCATCACCCTGTGGAATATTCTAAAATTTATAAATTACTGAAATTAAAATCCAGCTATAGCCTCATGTTTTCTCAACATTTTGTTTTTGATTCATTCGCTTATGTTCGATAATAAAAAAAGTTAGGTACTTTAACAACTAGCCATGTTTTTCATCAATGCAGGGTGTTTTTTAAATAAGTATGGCAAACTTTAAGGGGTAATTCTGCATGAAAAAATAATGACAGTTTGCTTTATAAACGGTATGTCCGCAAATGCTTCGTTTCCGAGATAGGGGGTGTTGAAATTTTTCTTACAAACTGACGATTTATTTACTGCTTTAAAACCGGTTGAGATAGGCAAATACAATTTGCTGGGTTTTAAGTCGTAGTTATTGTACATTTTTTCACGTACAAGTAAGAATTTAATATTCACCATTGGCGCGCATACGGGTAATATGACGGCTACAATAACTACGTCTTAAACCTTACCAAATTTCATTGGCATATCGCAACCCGTTTTAAAGTAATAAATAAATCGTCAGTTTGTAAGAAAAAATTTAACACCCTCTATCTCAAAAACGAAGCATTTGCGGACATTATTTTTCATGTAGAATTACCCCTTGAAGTTTGCCATACTTCTCCAAAAACACCCTGTATTGATGAAAAGCATGGCTAATTGTTAAAGTACCTAACTTTTTTACGGTCCAACATAAGCGAATAAATCAAAAAACAGAATGTTGAGAAAACATGAGGCTATAGTTGGGTTTTAATTTGTGCATTTTATAAATGCTAGATATTTCACAGTGTGATGCGAAGTTTGAGAAAGAAACACAGTTTCATGGGTACACCCGGTATACAATGAAAATTTACTTGTTTAGCAACAATATTATTACAGCGATATTGCTAAAGAACAAGGCTATACCATATTGAAAAAATTACTTAAATCGGATAACAGGTTTAGAAAATTCGAGACATCAAAAATGACCCATTTTTAAGGTGTCCGGTGAATTTTGCACCCCAGTGTACATACGTTACTTTTTACAATAATTAAATTAACCGATGGAATACCTAGTTAAAATACACTTTTAACAAGATTCATTTCATTTATCATTTATAAAAAAAAAATTGGAAAAAACAGTATGATACTATCTCAACAAACATGTATTGAACCGACAGCCGATTGAATTTCGACAGCCAAAATCCCGACAGCCAAAATCCCGACGGCCAAAACACCGACACGCCAGAATCCCGACACGCCAGAATCCTCGCATAAGTAAAAATTCCGACTTTTGTTTAATACTTTTTTTCTACGAGCGTGCAAAAATGTCTACTTTCGCGAACGCGTTTTAGTTTAGAAAGTTTTACTTTTCCGCACGCGTTTTACTTTTCCGCACGCGGTTTACTTTTCCGCACGCGTTTTACTTTTCCGCACGCGTTTATATATTTTAATATAGCTTTAAAATAATTATAATACATGCAATAAACTAATATTTAGATATTATTTACTATTTTATTTCAAATGTATCTTATTGTGTTCCTGTTTTAATGAAATTAACGCGACAATTCGATGAAATAAAATTATTTTGACATAATATTCGAAAGTCAAATCGGTAGACAATAACAGTTGTTTTGAATCATCGTTATGGAAACCAAGATCGTCGTTATGCTAACTAATTATATTGAAAGTTTGGTTTTGACAACCTAGTCAAAGAAATAATGTGTGTATGTATTTTCATATTAATTAAATTAATTGATTAAGACGTGGTCATTTTTTAAAGACTCGTAGAAAAAATATTGTTCCTAACTCTTGCAGAAAGTCTCTTTTCCGCACTCGACTGCTTGCCGAACTCCCGCTTCGCGTCGTTCGGCAAACTACAGTCGCGTGCGGAAAAGTATGACTTTCTGCACTTGTTAGGAAAATAACTATTAATGCAAAATACTTTTGTTTAGTAACAAAAAATAAAAATCAGATGACCATAAACAAAAACAAGAAATAATTACACTTTTAGAAAAAAGAACTTTTTATAATAAAACCTTTTTATTATTTATAGGGAAGAATATAAAATAATTTAACGATAAAATGCTTAAAATTCCAAAAATTACACTCTAATAAAAATTGTTATTTATGAAACAGTTCGTGAAGTATTCGATATTTAGAGCACGAGCAACAACGGAGCGGGTGCTATAAATCGGGTAAGTTCGCAAAAAGTACTTTACGCACAGTTTCATACAATATTTTATCTATGATAAACAAATATAAAAACTGTAACTATTTGTCACTGGAATTCATTTCTATTCTACAATTTTTAGAACTTTGACATTTAAAAATCCTAACTACTTTCACACCACAAAACTGTCAAAAATTTTGTCGTAAGTCATTGCTGATATTGTCATCACCATGACAACGTGAAAGTTAAGGATATTTGATTATATGAAAGTGTGCCAAAAAACCCATTGAAAGTGTGCGAAAAAGTAAATCCCATTTAAAATACATTGTTACTTTACGCACAATTTAAACTCTTCACGCAGTGCTATCTATAATAACAGTTTTCACAAACTAAAAACTTATACATAATATGACATAGAGTAAATAAAGTACTTTATAAAGTAACTCTCTATGTCGTATTATGTGTAAATTTTTAGTTTGTGAAAACTTTCATTATATATAGCAGTGAGTGAAGGATTTAAAGTGTGCGTGAAGTAACAATGTGTTTTAAATGGGATTTACTTTTTCGCACTGTTTTTAACTTTCGAGTTGTCATGGTGACAATCCTTAACTTTCGCGTTTTCATGGTGATGACAATATGAGCAATGAATTACAACAAAAGTTTTAACAGTTTTGTGGTTTGACAGTAGTTAGAATTTTTAAATGTCAAAGTTCTAAAAATTGTAGAATAGAAACGAATTCCATTGACGAAGAGTTACAGCTTTTTCTATTTGTTTATCGTAGATAAAATATTGTATGAAACTGTGCGTGAAGTACTTTTTGCGAACTTACGCAATTTATAGCACTCGCTCCGTTGTCGCTCGTGCTCTAAAAATTGCGTGCGTTCGCAAAAAGCATACTTCACGAACTGTTTCATAAATAAATATTTTATAATATCAAGGTTTTGTTATTGCACATGTACATATGTAGGACACAACATGACAAAATATGAATTTTTATTGGATGTGTTAACTGTTATTTATAATTATGATTCTAAAAATTACACTAGTATAAAATAGTATTTTTTATCATACCACGGTTGTTTAAAATGGTATATATAATTTTTATAGTATAAGTATATAAACTTTTAATTATTTATTAAAACAATTTAAAAAAAGATACGCAACAGCCGGGTTCCAACTGGGGACCTCTCGATGTGTAGTCTAATGCCACTGAGGCACCATCAATTTGTAGATAAGGATTTATTAACGTACTTTAAAATATCATTGCATTCGTCATATTTTTAAAATAGTTTGAAATTAAAAAAAAATCGATTTATCCATACAGTGTGATTGGTCAGCGGGGTAAAGCTTTGTAGATCTGTTATAAGTAATAGATAGTAATAAAAGTTAATAACGTAATCGTAAATTGTAAGTTTTAGACAATTATTCAGCCATGGCTTACTTAAAATTTGGAAAGATTTAGACCCGTAATTATTAATAATTTTGCTCTGAAAAATGAAAATATCTCGAAAACTAATAAATTTACACATAGGGAATGTTATACAAAAAATATAGTAATGGTACTTTTCGATAATGATATAAAATACAGGGTAATCTATTTAAAATTACTGAGAAAATAATGTACTTGCGCTTTGGCTCACCCTGTATTTAATATAAAGAAAATTAGCAAAACAAACATTTACGAAAATTTTGACAATAAATAAAAAATATGACTTCAATAAACCATTGAAATTGTGCTTGCTTTTATTTATACATGTAGTTAAACTTGTTACGATTTTCATAGAAAATTGGTTATAACTTTGTAAATACCCCGTATAATATACCAAACCTTTATATTTTTGTAATCGAAAAGTTACAAAGATTTCGAATATAAAATAAAATACAGGGTGTTCTATTTAAAAAAACATAAATTTGGTCTGCCACTATGTTATCGAATACCCTGTAACATTCTAACTAATTTTGTAATATAAAGCTCAAAGTTCGCTACAATTTTTGTTATTAAGTTTTATCGCTATACATTACTATACCGGATCTACGGAGCTTCACCCGACTATTCAATTAATCACCCTGTATAATAGCAGTTAAATATTGCATTGTTAGCTAGTTCTAAGCTATCCTGAAAATTTCAGGTGTCTAGGTAGCCTAGAACTATTTTTAAAATGGATTAAAAAACGTGCGGAGTCCGTGACACCAACCAAGCCAAGTATAAAAAAAGATTTTAATAAATGTAATTATATGTTAAAAAGAAACTTATCAAACCTGTCGGGATTCTGGCCTGTCGGGATTTCGGCCTGTCGGGATTCTGGCGTGTCGGGATTTTGGCCGTCGGGATTGTGGCTGTCGGGATTTTGGCTGTCGGGATTTTGGGGTAGACCCGTATTGAACATGTTTGTTGAGCAGAGGCGGATTTGAAGATTTGCCGCCCCTGGGCTATCCACAATTTTCCGCCCTCCCCTCCACCATTTTTAACTTTTTTGGTAAAGAAACGTAGAAAAAAACAAAGGGGTATGACAGAACAAATTAACAAAACTCATACACCAAAGAAAAGAAGTTATAAATAAAGATAAAAAACGAATACAAGAGAATCTGCGCAAGAATCGGGAAGGAGATAAGACATGCAAAAACACAATTTCATTGAAAAGAATAAGGAAATTCACCACTATGAAAAGAAACATAATACATTTCATCTGCATAAGAAATTAAAAGAGATCGCTGGAAACAAACAGAAACGACTATTCCAAAGTTTATAATACAGAAACCGACGCAGAATATTAAATATCAATTGAACAGTTAAAATGGTTAAAATAATGGAAAAACTATCTTTTTGAATTATTGAAGATGAAAGAGTAAAACACTATACAACAACTTGTGACGATAATATAATTTTATCGTCTAGAGCAGGGGTCACCAATTAGTTTCCCTGAGGGTCCGTTTCGAAAACCTATGACACTTCCGGGGTCCGGATTTATGCTGCCTGTGTCTGACTGTTCTGATTCGGTTTCTTTGTTGAAAAAATATCCCCTATAAACAAATCAGAAGGGTACCGAGCGAAATTTTTGGACAGAAATTGTTTAAGAGGAAACAGTAGCGATCAACAGGTAGCGAAAACGCGTTCCAAGATGGCGGCTGTAATTTTAAATATTTTTTCGAAATATTTGGCACACGTATTCGTAATATAATAAAGAATAGCGGTACAGAGCCCAATTTGAAAAATATATTAATATGTGGAAATTACTCTGTAATTAAATACAATATTAAAAGAACGAGCCTGTACTGCCATTAAGAAGAACAAAAAAATACACTTTCTTCAAATAAACTTTTTTATCCGATGCCTAGATTTTGTGTGATTTTGGAACTACTAATGAAATAAAAAATTTTAGTAGTTTCAAAATGACACAAAATCTAGGCATCGGATAAAAAAGTTTATTTGAAGAAAGTGTATTTTTGTGTTCTTCTTAATGGCGGTACAGGCTGGTTTTTTTAATATTGTATTTAATTACGGAGTAATTTCCACATATTAATATATTTTTCAAATTGGGCTCTGTACCGCCATTCTTTATTATATTACGAATACGTATGCCAAATATCTCGAAAAAATATTCAAAATTACAGCCGCAATCTTGGAACGCGTTTGTGCTACCTGTTGATCGCTACTGTATCACCTTAATATATTTTTTTAACAAATTCAAAACATCACCTTTTTGCCCGCGAAAATATGTTTTTAGCATTTTTGGGTCATCTTAAATAAAAAAGATCTGTCATTTTATTAAAACTTGAGAGTTTTCAAGCATCGCAAATGCATATTTTCGAATTTTTCAGATAAATCGCTTATAACTCCAAAACTATTAACTTTTCAGAAATATGACAGGAGACCTTTATTGTTTATAATGTCCCAAGAAACCTAAAAATACATTTTTCGAGGCAAAAAAGTAATTTTGAATTTGCTTAAAAAATTGTATCACCCGGCACCCATCTGATTTGTTTAAAGGGGACATTTTTTAACAGGAATCCGCAAAGAAATCGAGTCAGAAACATTTTTCATACGAAAGTGGCCTCACACATGGACTAATATGGAAAGGAAAACTAATAATATCTGATTGTTTTTTGGTTACTGTATATTTTTCTGTAAGTTTTCCTGGTACAATAAATAAAATATAAATTCATTGTGTATTGTTTTGATGTTATTATCAGTATATTTTGAAAACAGCAGTATTGGTACATCTTCATAAGTTTTTAGACATCTTCAATTTTGTAGAAAGGAAACTGACGAATTTAAAATAAATAATCATAGTACAAAATGCTAATTAACATGTTATCTTTTCTACATTAGTTTCAATGCAAGGTGTTTGTTGCAAACTTATTAAATCTGAAAATTATTTTAATTAAATGCACATCTGAAAAGTACTCCTACTTAACATATAGTAGAGAGGAAATGAATATAAAAAAATGCACATGACAATTTTATATTTCAGCTTACTTAATTTCAAAATGAATGATTAGTAAGTATAACAATAAGGGGGAAAACTCTTTTCAAAATTAAATTATCAGAGAGAAAAATGACATTTTTTTATGTACAACCTGTCTGAAGTATGGAGTGAGTTTAGTGCAACTGAGTCTCATTAGGGAGTTGAGATATTCATCTGTTAAGTGAGATCTCTACCGATTTTTAATAAAGTTCATTCTTGATAAAGCGGCTTCGCACACATAAGTTGAGCCAAACATAGTACACAATTTCATGGCCAAACATTTTCAAAATTGCCAAACACTAGGTATATTCTGAATTTATTGACGGTCCGCACAAAACTAGCTTACGGTCCGGATCAGGGGCGGTTTCTCCATTGGTTCACTTGTGCAGTGAACACCCAATCAAATTTCATTAAAATATATATTTTTAAAAATCTCATAAATATCATTAAAATATTTTTTCTTAAATCTCATAAATATCATAGTATCATTAAAATATAACTGAATTTATTAATCACATAATTTATTTGCACAACACCATTACGCTAGAAGTGCAGAATTCGAATTGAACCCAGCCGCTATACAGTAACCCTATAGAAGAACGAGAGCTCTTAAATCCGTGAACCAGCGATTCTCCTATCTTAAAACATTGAGGATTTGTGCACTGCACACAGAGACCGGGACGGAGCGTTTCGATTCACAGTTTGGCAGTTTCTATTGTGGGAATTTATTAAATACAATATTGGCAGGTAGTTTTTTTTAGGATGGAGCCTTATTCAGTGAAGTTTATAAAAGAAAATGCAAATAGTTTTGAAAATCGACTTCTTATAAAAATAATGGACTAACTTGGCCGGAGCTAAACTTGGCACAAGAATGTGAAATAAGAAACAAAAAGTTTAAACATTGTTTTAAAGTTAAACAATATAGAAAAACTTCGTGATTATGCTGGTGTGATAAACTACATTCTTTATTTTGTTTTCCACGTTTAGTGTTTTCAAAGAATAAAACTATAATTTCAATCTCGGTCTTTGGTTGCCGTTAAAATAAACGGATTTTTAAACAGTTTTGACAAAGCCATTTCAATATTCGTAACTTCTGCGTCCACCTTCACCACCGAAGAAGCGCCATCATTCAGTACGTATCATATTCTGCACAAAACAAAAAAAGTGTCTGACATCCTGACTAATCGGGTCAAAGATAGGTTTCATTTTACAGAACATCTTTTGGCGAGGCCCCAAAAATTTTTCGCCTGCGGCGCTTATTCACCGTTTGTATAATTACATTCTTTAATTGAACACCCTCCATAAATTACCACGAGCCACCACTGGTCCGGATGCGGACCGCGGTCCCCTAATTAGTGATCCCTGGTCTAGAGCACGCCAATGAATTAAGTAAAACGTGTTTTTGTACCGCCTCGAAACGATATAAAAGTCGGAACGAAAAGCCTAGTTTATTATTATTTTTGGAGCGTTGATCGAAGAATAATCAACAACAACGAGGTATAAGAGGTAAGTTATCCCGACCATTTTCCGCCGTCGTTTTAGTGCGCTGAACGAATCCGACGGTTTTTCCTTTTGCCTATCCTTATACGAGAGGTGATCGTATTTTCCTACATGTCTTTTCCTCTGGCTAGCTGACCGAGATATCCTTATATGTTCGTTTCATATTAATAAATGTAATTCCTAATCCACGCGATCCTCGGTAGTATTCATTCATGTACCAGATATCGTCACATCGACCCGAACCTAATGTTCGATACGTAGGTTATAAATATATTTTATTAACGAAATTAACGAGTAGTAATTAAGGCTAATTATCTTATCATTTGTATGTTTTGATTCTAAATAAATGTCTTAAAAAGCGAACCTTTTGTCTTCGGCTGAATTTTGTTACCTGGAGTATCAAATACAACGACAACGTTACAAATTGCTACAACAGGCCCATCTGCAACAGAAAGTAAGGTCACATGGGCAATACTAACGGACAAAAATGGAAAAACACTTAGCCTCGATGAAGTAAGTGCTGAAATACTAAAGTTTTTGGGAGAAAATGGTGACTTAAAGGACTGGGTTGTCTCTTTAACAGAATTTATGACACTGGGATATCACCAACTGATTGGCTTAAGTCGACATTTTTCACAATACCAAAGAAACATTGTGCAAAGACATGCAGTGATTATCGGACAAGTCTGATAAGTCACGTTTTGAAGATCTTCCTGCTAGTAATACATATCAGAATATACACGAGGGGAGAGAATTATCAATACTCAATTTATGATTTAGGTGTGGTTTGGGTGCGAGAGAAGCCTTGTTTAGAATCCAAGTACCTACTGGTATAGAGATAGAGCGATATAAATTAAAATTACTATATCTGTGTAATCGATTTTGAAAAGGCTTTTGACAAGTCCGACATAACAAAATGCTATAAATATTGAAAACAGCTGAATTGGACGATAAAAAGTTACGAATAATTACAAATATATATGGCATCAAGTGGCAAGAATAAACTTGAACAAGAAGTGTCGGACTACTACTACAACTATCGGTTTACAGCGTTCTCCGACGCCTTCCGACTCCTAACCGCCATTCTTCTCTGTTAGAGGAAGATCCTGGAGACCTGGAGGAATTTCTCTTTCCTCTAGTTCTTTTTCAATTTTCTCCCTCCAGCTTCTTCTCAGCCTTCCTCTTTTTCTTCTTCCTTGTGGTGTCCATGCCAAAATCTGTTTAGGAATTCTGTCATCTGGCATTCTCTGTACATGGCCGTACCATACTAGTTGTTTTGTTTTTATGTCATCAATTATTGTATGTGTGACTCCCATCATTTCTCGTATTCTCTCATTTGGTATCCCATCTCTTCTTGATTTGCCTGCTGCTCTTCTCCAGAAGACCCGTGTTGAGCTGCCCCCCCCCCCCCACTTGCAAAAATCAAAAAACAAATGATGCCCTGATTTATGAGCTCTCATATTCCGCAAACTAAAAATTTTGAGCTCGTTCCACTGAGCAGGAATTTGATACTTTAGTGGGGGGGCTGAGTCAGCCCCCCCCCCCACTACTTAAAAATAGGAATATTGAATTGGTTTTTGCGGCAGAATTACGAGCTATTTATGAGCTCTTGAAATTATATAGTTTCGATTTTTGAGCTCATCCCCTTCACCCCCAAACAACCCTTTAATTGATTTTACCATTTTACTTAAGAGAAAAATGATGAGAAAACTTAAAATATGTCGTATTGCGGATATAATTCCTATAGCTTATATACTCTAAGAATAAACTATTAAATCACGTGCATTTCGATGATTGAGCTACAACCCCTTCGCAAGAAAACCACCCTATCTTCCCGGCTTAAGAGAAAGTTGTACTTAAAATGCATTAAACTAATTATTTTTCTGCTACATATCATTGAATAATTTATAAGCTTCCAAATTACGCGCATTTAGATCAGTAAATTGCAATTTATTTTGTATAGTGCAGTCACTGAAGGTAAAAATCAACGATTACCTTCAATTTCGGTGAACCTTCATCGATTTTCACGAAAATTGGTCAGTGGTTAGAGGATACGTCAAGAAACAAAGGTGACATGGTACCACCTTGCGCCTTAACCCTAAGGGTGGATACCGCCCCTTCTCGGGGGTGAAAATTATTTTATTAAAAATAACTGCACAAATCAATAAAAGAATAAATTAAAAGCAATATTTATTATACAAAGTTAACAAAATAAGTCAATACTTTTTAAGTTATTAAAGATCAAAGATTTTCATTATTTGTGAAAAAAATGCATGTTATGAAGCGGTTTTTCGTAAATCACTGAAAAACTGTAAGTTTTTACAAAAAAGTTAAGAGTAGTTTAATTCGTATAGCTTATATTCTAAGAATAAACTCTTAAGTCACGCGCCGTTCGATTATAGAGCTACAACCCCTTCGCAAGAAAACCATCCCATATTCCCGGCTCAAGAGAGAGTTGTACTTAAAATAATTTAAATTGATTATTTGGCGACTACATATCGTTTAATAATTTATGAGCTTGCAAAATATAGGCATCTCAATTATTGAATTGCCATTTTCTTTCTATAGTGCAGTCACTGAAGGTAAAAATCAACTATGACCTTCGATTTCGTTAAATCTCCATTCATTTTCACGAATTAACAATAATAATTTGGGGTTTTAACCTGGGGTATATGTCACTCCTTCTCGGGGGGAAAATTACTTTATTAAAAATAACGCCACAAATCGAGAGAGGGGCAATTAAAGATCAAATATTTTAATTTTTGTGAAAGAAAATGCATGCTTTAAAGCAATTTTTCATAAATAACTCAAAAACTGTAAGTTTTTACAAAAAAGTGTTTATCACTAAAATTGAAGCTAATAAAAAATATAATAAATTGCTTACTTGAAAACCCCTTTAATGTTAATTTAAAGTAAGTTATTGGTAATTAAATGTATATTTTTTTCTGCGACTGTTCAAATCTAAGGATTCAAGCTTAAATAACGGGAAAGAGATGCATTTTATAACTTAGGTACTAAATACTTGGCAAAGTACTTAGAAATACCTATCAAAAATGAGCTCCAGAAAAAGTTGATAGCATTGAAAACCGCTCACCAATTTTCGTGAAAATGAATGGAGATTTACCGAAATCGAAAGCCATAGTTGATGTTTACCTTCAGTGACTGCACTATAGAAAGAAAATGGCAATTCAATAATTGAGATGCGTATATTTTGCGAGCTCATAAATTATTAAACGATATCTAGTCGCCAAATAATTAATTTAAATTATTTTAAGTACAACCCTCTCTTAAGCCGGGAATATGGGATGGTTTTCTTGCGAAGGGGTTGTAGCTTAATAATCGAAAGGCGCGTGATTTAAGAGTTTATTCTTAGAATATAAGCTATACGAATAAAACTACTATTAACTTTTTTGTAAAAACTTACAGTTTTTCAGTGATTTACGAAAAACCGCTTCAAAACATGCATTCTTTTCACGAATAATTAAAATTTTTGATCTTTAATATCTTAAAAAGTATTGAATGATTTTAATAACTTTATATAATAAATTTTGCTTATAATTTGTTCTTTTATAGATTTGTGCAATTATTTTTTATAAAATAATTTTCACCCCGAGAAGGGGCGGTATCCACCCTCAGGGTAAAGGCACAAGGTGGTACCATGTCACCTTTGTTTCTTGAGGTATCCTCTAACCACTGACCAATTTTCGTGAAAATCGATGAAGGTTCACCGAAATTGAAGGTAATCGTTGATTTTTACTTTCAGTGACTGTACTATACAAAATAAATTGCAATTTACTGATTTAAATGCGAGTAATTTGGAAGCTTATAAATTATTAAATTATATGTAGTCGCCAAATAATTAATTTAATGCATTTTAAGTACAACTTTCTCTTAAGCCGGGAAGATAGGGTGGTTTTCTTGCGAAGGGGTTGTAGCTCAATAATCGAAATGCACGTGGTTTAATAGTTTATTCTTAGAGTATATACGCTATAGGAATTATATACGATATATTTTATATACGCAATATATACGATATATACGCAATACGATATATTTTAAGTTTTCTCAGCATTTTTCTCTTAAGTTAAATCAATTAAAGGGTTGTTTGGGGGTGAAGGGGATGAGCTCAAAAATCGAAACTATATAATTTCAAGAGCTCATAAATAGCTCGTAATTCTGCCGCAAAAACCGATTCAATATTCCTATTTTTAAGTAGTGGGGGGCTGACTCAGCCCCCCCCCCCACTAAAGTATCAAATTCCTGCTCAGTGGAACGAGCTCAAAATTTTTAGTTTGCGGAATATGAGAGCCCATAAATAGCTCATAAATCAGGGCTATTTGTTTTTTGATTTTTGCAAGTGGGGGGGGGGGGGCAGCTCAACACGGGTCTCCAGAAGTCCATTTCTGTTACTAGTAACATTTTCTCCGTTCTTTGTTTCAGTGGCCAAACTTCACTGCCATATGTGATAATACTTTTAAGTATGGTATTGTATATGACGAGCTGTTTGTTCGCTTTAGATATTGTTTGGCCCCACAGAATGCCGTACGTCATGGATATGGCTTTTCTACCCTGTATGTTTCTGTCTTTAAGAGTAGCATGCCCAGGTACTTGTATTCATCACAGTGTTTAATTTCTACCCCATCGTCTAATGTAATGGACTGCTTTGTCCCTCCAATACACATGGCTTGAGTTTTCTTAATATTGACTTCGAGACCCATTTGTTATATTCTTCTATTAGCTTCCGCGTCATGTAACGGACTAAATAAATATAAAAAGAGGAATGAGACAAGGCTGTATCCTATCGCCTTTACTCTTTAACTTGAATTCAGAGGAAATATTTAAGCAATCCTTAAAGACAAGGAGACGACACAAGGTATCAGGTATTATGAATTGTGTAACCGTTAACAACAATAGATGTACCTATGCCGATGATACCTTAGTGCTGGCTAGGCTGCGGATTGTGGAGTAGGCTGAACAGGACACCTGTCAAGACTGATGATGATGGTGGTAATAAAAGAAAGTTTGTTTCGATAAAACTTTGTATTTTGAATATGGCCTTTGATCTGGCGTCCGAAACGTTATAAAAGGCGGTTAGTTTACAATTTTGTTATACAATTATTTATTATATATTTTAAAAAATTTTAAATTTACAGGTGCGTTTGCCTCCAAAACAGACACCAGATACTTATTGTTAAAAACGTTACCGACGAAGAATATCGAACCTCCCTTATGCGGCTGTATACATTTTTGTTTAATAAATATAGACTATTACTCAATTGCCTGGGTTCAATTACCTCAAGGACATCCTTTATTATTAATCAGTTTATACCTCGCACGTGATTTAACAGTAATCGATATAACTACATCTAAAAAAAGTATCAAGTAGAATTATTACATAACTGTAGAAAGGAGACCAATTATTATTGTTAATTACTTTCAGTTATTATGATTAACAATTTTTACTAATAGCAAAAGTAGTAAGGCATAATAACTGTACGTTCACTTTCCGAAAGTTGTTATAATTCCGTCCATTAATTACAACAATGAACTCAGTTGGTTTAGTACAAGATATCGATTGGATTAGGGCATTTTATTTCGAACAATGAATTATGTGCCGATTGATTGAATTGTTAAACAGGTTGTTTATTATTGATAGCATCTGTATGTACCGGTATATGTAGTTGATGGAAACGGATTACATTGTTAACCGGTACCGTGTTCCTGAGCAATTATGGTATGCAATAAACATGTTAACAAAGACACTATTGAATGAAAAATGGCATTTTAATGTGCATATTCGTAAAGCGTTTTTATTCAAGAAAAATTTAAAGTACAAAGATTTAACTCAAATAGAAAGTATATGACTAAACTGAACGTAATCAAAGACGACCAATGTGTAAACCACTACAGAACAATTTGGCAAAACCAGAACCTTAGTAATAACAATAATAGTGAAATCGAAAAAGTCAATGAAGTACAATACAATAGTAATAACATTACAATAGTAATAACATTACAATAGTAATAACAAAGAATGAACTACAAATCACACTCGAAAATGTGCAGAATAGAAAAACTGCAAGGATAGATTGGATAAATACAGATTTAATTAAATATGCTCCTTCAGATTTTTAATACGTGCTATAGACTATGAAGGATTTGTTTTTAGGTGGATGTGAGAGGTGGCATTCGGGCTTTTGCGGATAAAGTTAGGTGATAACTTCGTTAATAATAATTGTCTTATGCTCCTTCTCAAATATGCCCGGAACATTAATAAAAAAAATAAAATATTTAAAAAGTTCAAAAAATTTCTTTTTTTCCACTTTCTTTGCTTATAACTTTAAAACGATTCATTTTGGAACAAAGTCGTATAGGAATAAAACAAAGATAATTAAATTTTCTATCAGATACGATTGGTTAAAAATGTCTTAATTTAACACCATTGCTGCAAAATAGCAATAAATATAAAATAAGGGGGCAAAACAATCCTGTCCTTATTCAATGTTTTTCCATCACTTAGGTTACACTTGGAGCCTTCCTAATTCGCTTAGAAAATTTTTGTAATGATAAAGTGACAGGAATCATGTTGGTTAGTAACAGCAGTCTGATTTTTGCATGAGAGTTTAATGAAAGGGCAACAAATCAACCGGACGTTCTGTCCAACAAAATACATGGAACATTTTCGTAGTCTGACGTTCCAAATTTTTAATCTGTTCCACAATTAAAACTTCCGCTGTTCCAGTGTTCCCGTACATCAGTTTGTCCGACTAGACAGCGTTAAGCTATTAGCAAATTTTCAGCTTGCTATTAATCAACCTTTTTTTGGTACGCGGGATCCAGGTCTATAAGCGTTCTCGATCAACTGAGCTCTGTGCCGTAATTTGACACTAGCGCGCATAGTATGTTCACGTCTATTCGTATCCTGGTTTACCTGTGCAATATACCAATACAACAAGCATCACATCTTGAGTACTTGGGATGTGGCGTAACTTATGAATACAATAACGATATAGACAATAAAATACATAATAACACTAGATAGATAGAAAATAAATAGGATAAATAAAACATAATGTATTCCGTTATCGTGTATCGTATGAGATTTTTGAGTTAAAGGCTGCACAAGAAGAGATTTTATTAGAATTAAAGGCATACCTAACGAGTAAACGTAAGTATGCTATAAACAACAAAATAGCAGATTATAAAGCTAAATAGCAATTGCAATCCAAAAGGCAAGAGAGACGTAAAAACATGAAAAACAAACAAACATAATACCCCTGAATAGGTAAAACCTAATCCGTGCCGCGAAGAAGAAGAAAAATATATGTATTTTTTCAATAGGCAGGTGGGTAGCAGCAATAAAATGCATGTTGAATTAAATAAATTACATACGTTCTACTTTTTGTGACAATTAATTTAATTCAAACAAAAATTTTTGGGTCACCCTGTGTAAATGGAATGTTATTGTTTATATTGCTGAATATAAATTTGAATAACTTTTCAAATGAGCTAGCACACGACTCTTGTTCTCATTTAATAAAATCATCGATTACGAGAATCGTAAGCAGAACTAACTAGAAATTAAGATTCCTTATTATCAGGGACAGAGTACAGATCAAGTAAAAGTCTTCCAGGTTTGGATAGTTCCTTACGCGGATAATTACATCATAAGAATTCAAAAAGGTGTGACCAGCCACCGGAACTTGATCGTTAATATCAGAGGGGAATCAAACAACTAAAGCGTGAATACACATGCACCTGTCTCGACTAATTTTAGTGGTTTCAGATGCTTCTTGTAGTCGGCGATACCCTGCGACTACTCGCTATTATGTGTAATTGGTTTTGTCTGAGCGGAAGCAAAGTATGAAATCTGAAATCTTCTTTGGTTATTGTTTCCTAAAAGGATTTTCCATTCGTTGTACGTGTATGTACACATAGTTTCAAAAGTTATGTACGTGTACACATAGTACCTTTCGTATTCGTATTCATGATTTTTACACTTTTATAAATCCGTATTCTTATCACATAGTCCATGTGGTGATACCGCTCCTGTCTGAAAAAATTTCTGATTTGATTTCTTTGTGGATTACTATTCAAAAATATCTCCTTTAAACAAATCTGAAGGGTGCCGGGCGGAATTTTTGGACAGAAATTGTTTAAACAAGGTTTCTTGTCAGTTTTCTCAAAAGTTGATAGTTTTAGAGTTATAAGCGATTTAAAACGCATTCTCGGATTTAAAATGGCTTATAACTTTAAAACTATTAACTTTTGAGAAAAATGACAAGAAACCTATTTTATTTAGAATGTCACGAAAAATCTAAAAATAAATTTTTCAGAGGAAAATAGAAGATTTTTGGAAAAAGTGCGTGCCGCTCTGGCAGAAAACCGGATGGACACGCATAATTAACAATTAAATAACAACGGTGTAAATTTAGACAAGGCGGAAACGGCAGGTTCGTTAGAAAAAATATTCCCATGAGATTTTTTTGCATAATCACATTCGTGAGACATCCCAGAATAAGGTTCAAGAAGTCGCCCACCAGTGGCGAAGTGTCCATGTAACCACTGTTACCATTGGTAACAGTTACAAATCTTGCAAATAAATATTTTATGACTACTACGAAATAATTCCATTTATATTTTTTACCAACAGATCAACAGAAATATTTGTTATAGTACCTAATTCAGTAAATACCCAACTAGACGCACGAAAATATTGGCGAGATATGTGAATCCATAACACGTTATCATATGCCCTTACCAATACTGGCACTGGTAACTGTAACGCAGGAGAAACTTCGCCATCGCTCGAGACTAGCTCTGAAAATTTTGAAGGACCGACGGGTCTAGAGACGGCGCGCGGGCACGCGGTACATATCAGTATTGTTACCATTTTGAAGATTGGTAAAACGTTGGTTTAGTATGTTTAGTACCTATTACAGATTACAGTGCGCGCGCATTTAAACATGGAAGAGTGTTGCTACGTATTGCGTAATTGATCAACTACTTGAAAAGTCATTCTACTGCATATTTACATCTATTTTTTTATATATTATTTTAAAGAAAAAAATTATATTATTGAAAATGGAAGAATTAAAATATAAACAATAGTTTTCAACATCTGTTCTTTTTCCTTCTTGTTAATTTTTTTATGTTAATTTTATGGTAGAATAATATGTTTACTAAAAGGGAAGTTCCCTAGGTTGGCTGTATACCATATAGTTAAAAAACTCTAACAAGAAGTAAAACCACTTCTATGTAATATACCAATAAATACCAGTAAATATACCAATTTACATAGAAGTGGTTTTACTTCTTGTTAGAGTTTTTTAATAATATGTTTAGTTTGTTTATTATTTATTGTTATACCTGTTACATATACATAATTACATACATATAATTTGGGAATAGTGATTTGTTTAATTTTATCCCACAGGATTGAAAACAAAAACTTATACTTGGGAGGTTCAAAATATTTTTTTAAATAGGATTTTTTTACATATGGTTTTGGTAACACTTTAGAAAAAGTCACCCGTCGCCACTGTCGCCCACGTGAAAAGTGGTCCAAGTTTTTTTTAACAATTTTTTTTAATCAAATTGCAAAAATCAATATTTTTGGCACGTACAAATTTTTGTTAGGTTTTTTGGACCATTCTGGACAAAATAGGTCTCTTGTAATTTTTCTCTAAAGTTGGTCGTTTTCGAGTTATAAACAATTTAAAATTGAAAAAAAAACGAAAAATGGCAATTTTCAAGGCTTAATAAATTGGTTAAAAGTTATTATTATGAAAGTCAGAAAGTGACTAAATCAAAGTTTAAAGCCCCCCCTACAAGATCCTGAAGAAATTTTTGTCATAATTTTAATGTCAAATAATAATGAGCGCCAGCACGTATTAGGCGGCCGTCTATGGTGAGTGCGAGAGAGATGCCATTCCGACAGTCCAATTAGACAAGGCGAAAACGGAGGGTTCGTTGAAAAAATATTCCCATGAAATTTTTTTGCATAATCACATTTGTAATACACCCCAGAATAGGGTTCAGGAAGTCGCCCACGAGAAAAGTGGTCCAAATTTTTTTTAACAATTTTTTTTAATCAAATTGCAAAAATTATTTTCTTTGGTCTGGACAAAGACTTTTTTCGGTTTTTTAGACCATTCTGGACAAAAAAGGTCTCATGTAATTTTGCTCTAAAGTTGATGGTTTTTGAGTTATAAGCAAAAATTTGAAAACGCAAAAATGTCTATTTTTAAGACTTAATAACTCGGTTAAAAATTATTATTTTGAAAGTCAGAAAGTGACTAAATCAAAGTTTAAAGCCCCCATGAAGAAATTTGTTTCATTAATTTATTACTAAGCTATTATTTTTAATTATTAACAATAAGCCGTAAGAGCGTATTGATGCGGCTGTAAATCTGAGTGCGAGTAAGATGCCCCAGTGGACTGCCGGAATGGCATCTCTCTCGCACTCACCATAGACGGCCGCCTAATACGTGCTGGCGCTCATTATTATTACTTAAAAATAACAGCTTAGTAATAAAATTATGACAAAAATTTCTTCAGGATCTTGTAGGGGGGGCTTTAAACTTTAATTTAGTCACTTTCTGACTTTCATAATAATAACTTTTAACCAATTTATTAAGCCTTGAAAATCGCCATTTTTCTTTTTTTCAATTTTAAATTGTTTATAACTCGAAAACGATCAACTTTAGAGAAAAATTACAAGAGACCTTTTTTTGTCCAGAATGGTCCAAAAAACCTAACAAAAATTTGTACGTGCCAAAAATATTGATTTTTGCAATTTGATTAAAAAAAATTGTTAAAAAAATTGGACCACTTTTCACGTGGGCGACTTCTTGAACCTTATTCTGGGATGTCTCACGAATGTGATTATGCAAAAAAACCTCATGGGAATATTTTCTCTAACGAACCCGCCGTTTTTGCCTTGTCTAATTGAAGTTAGACCCGATCAGTCTGCAGAATCTTGAAAATGAATGTTTAAACTACAATTCGAGTACTTGGCAACCTCCAAAATACTAATTTAAATACGAGTTTTTAAGCCTTGAAAATGCGTATATTCGCATTTTTCAGATTTTAAATCGCCTATCACTCGAAAACTATCAATTTCGAAAAATCACAAGATACCTTTCTTGTTTAGAATGACCCAAAAAACCTAAAAAAATATTCTTCGGGGCAAAAAAAGTGATCTTTTGTATTTGTTTAAAAAAATTGTTTAAACAATTTCTGTCCAAAACTTTCGGCCGGCACCCTTCAGATTTGTTTAAAGGAGATATTTTTGAATAGTAATCCACAAAGAAACCGAATCAGAAATTTTTTCAGACGGGAGCCGTCTCACCACATGGACTAACATAGTTAATAGGCAATTTTCATATAAAATGCACCTTCTTGGTTTTTTATTTAATTTAAATACCCACTTAATAGTGAAAAAAATAAAAAGTGCCAATATGCTCAGCTCAACTAATAGTAAAACGAAAGATCAAGGGGAAAGAGAAGACTAGAAATTAAAAGACTATTGTGTTTAAGAAACATCCGACAACGAACATGGCTAAATTTGAACTTTGAATTTTGAATAAGGATTGCTGAAGACAGCGAAGAGTTCGCAATGGTAGTAGTTCCAAACCTCCATTGAGGAGAGGGCGCTTTAAAAAGAAGAAGACCCACTTAATTCATCTGGCTTTGCCAAGGTGTAACCATTTTAAAAATTTATTCTGGTAAAATTTATGAAAACGTGATTTATAATGAATCGTTTAATTTATAAGTTGGTGTAACAAAAAAAGAGCACTTCTGTTGGAATATGTGTAAAGTGATTGAGAATTAGAAAGATAAGCTCTAACAGAAGTAGAAAAAGAAAAAGAAATTAATCTAATGTAGCTAAAATGACCAAAAATGAAGGGGCTTCTGCGTTGAAGAAGCCGAAGTTACGAAATACTACTTTTACAGTAGTATTAGAAGAGGGAAATGATAAGATACAGAAATAGATGGACTGATAATAGAAGTATGAATAGATAAACAAAGGCAAACTGAATGGAGTTAGGCTAGCGATATATGCAAAGAACGACCACTTGACACTCAAGGATGGATACGGCCAATTTGCATGCCTGTCAAAGACGGTAGCTCAAAATAGATAGTGATGATGACTAGAAAAGAAAATACTAAAATAAGAATAATGTCCTGAAAATGAATAAAGATAAATAAAATTACTAAAGAAGAACAAATTGAATAAAAACAAACAAATCATGGGCGCCAGAAAATGATCTTCGATGACTTTCCCAGGTATTTTACACTGCTGTAAAGTATATTAAATCAGTAAGTAAACGTAAATGTAAAGGAATATGTAGTAGTAAATGATATGCAAAATAAATAAACATTTAATAAAGATAACTACTAGATTTTTGATAATCTCTGAGTTACACCAAATTGAATATTAAGTGACTCTAACATGACAAAAGTTACAGTTTAACATAACAGTTAAGTTTATTTAATAGCAAACTTTATTTAATATATGAAAAAATGTTTGTCCGACAAATCTATTGGGCATTTTAATAAGTCCGACAGATAGAATATGTCAAATGACTGGAATTATGTTGGTGGTAAATAGCAGTCTGATTTTTGCATGGGAGTTTAATGAAAGTATAACAAATCAATTGGAAGTTCTGTCCGACAAAATACATGGGTTGTTTTCGTAGTCTGGCGTTCGAAACCTGTATCCTGTTCTAAAATTAAAACTTCCCCTGTTTCAATGTGCCCGTACATCAAAGTTTGTCCGACTAGACACCGTTAAGCTATTAACAAATTTTCAGTTTGCTATTAATAAACTCTTTTTGGTAAGCGGGATCCAGGCCTAATATCGACACTCCATCATGTTTAGATTTAAATCGTTATGAAAATAGTTTAATATTTGTAGATCTTACCTAGGAATTCTTTCATCAACAAGAGCGATTTTTAATCTATCCCTCACGCTATGCTGCATTTAAAGCGATCAAAATTGATTCGTGTGACGTTTAAATATCTTTCTGCTTGACCTATCAACGAACAAACATAAAATACCTCAAAAGCTAAATGAACCATACCAGAATCAGTCATGTATGGCAGTAGGTGATTTAAGACGTTTAACGTCTTGTCATTTCCGACAAATTCAAAGTAAAATATATATTAAAACAAAGAGAAAAGGGAAAAAGATTGTTTATATAATATAAAGTTTTTTTAGTATAGTTTTACAAGAATAAAGAACCGCTAAACACAGTAAAAATGAGTGGCGCACCAATATTCCAGCTACAAAAGAGCTGATATGATTATTACGTGGCGCAAAATGTTACTGTATTTTCATTATGAAAGGAAATAAAATTATAGTTTTATTTTGAAACATTTTCCATTTGCTAAAGAAGTAAAACGTGCCACAAAAGAGTACCTTTGATAAACTTTGCAGTTTGAAACTATACTAAATTCACAATCAAGATTCACTAGAAATAAACAAACCAAGACACTTCAATGTTACGTGGAGTACTCCCAAATCATGATTTGCAATGTACATATACTGGGTTGGGCTAAAGAATGGAACCAAGCAAATATCTTTGAAACGAAAAGAACAATCTTTTTGAAACTTTTCATGCAAGTACAGTGACGCAAAACGCATCTGTTGCTATACTTTTTGTTACTAGTTCACTTCCAGTTTCATCGGAAATACCCTTAACTTATTTATTTTAAATGGGACACCCTGTATGTTTTTGCAGATTTTGAAAATACTTATTATTTTTAATTCATACATACCAAATTTGGAAGAAAAAAATAGTTAAAAAGTGTCTGTAGATAATTTTTTGTATTAAAAATAAACGAGTACTACCATCCATACTATAGACTAAAACTATTGTTGTATTTATTTGAATTTAGCATAGTAGGTAACTGTCACTGAACTAATTGACAGAAGTAAGTTTTATTCAAAATGGTTCATTTAAGTGAAAGAGATCGGATTGAAATATTAATGATAATCGGTCATGGTGATCGTGTTAGAACTCATGACGAGGTGTGTAATATTTTTAATGAATGACATCCTGAAAGAAATCCTATATCACGTTCAACGGTTACTAAAACATTGAAACTTTTTAATGCAGCTGGGATAGTCAAAAATTTGCCAAAAACTGGAAGACCACGGACTGCAACGAACGAAGTTATTAAACAAAATATTGCAATTGATTTAGAGGAATCACCTCAAACTTCCACAACAAATTTGGCACTAAACCATGGAATAAGTCAACCTTCTGTAAGTAGAATATTGAAAATGGAAAAATATCATCCGTATAAGATACAATTTAAGAATTGTCAGATGATGATTTTGACCGACGGCTAGAGTTTTGCGAACGAATGATGGACATTTGTAACAATGACGAACATTTTGCAAGTAATGTACTGTTTTCCGATGAGGCAACTTTTTGCTTAAATGGAACCGTTAACCGCCATAACTGTAGGTATTGGTCGAATGAGAATCCTCGTTGGATTATTGAAGCACATACCCAACATCCACAAAAGTTAAATGTTTGGATGGGAATTGTTCAAAATAGACTAATAGGCCCTTTTTTCATAGACGGAAATTTGAATGGTGACAAGTATTTAAATTTACTAAATAACCAAATTATTCCTGCACTTCAACAGAATGGCTAGTTACCACAAAATTTTTGGTTTCAACAAGATGGAGCTCCCCACTATGATCGACGGGTTAGGGATTTTTTGGATATTAATTTTCCAAATCAATGGATTGGACGTAGAGGATTCCTAGAGTGGCCAGCTCGTTCTCCTGACCTCAACCCGTTAGATTTTTTTCTTTGGGGTTATCTAAAATCACGGGTTTACGTTAATAGACCAACATGCTTGCAGGATTTGAGACAGAGAATAATTGATGAATGTGATCTAATACGTGGAGAAATTCTGGAAAGAGTGACTCAAGAATTTATTTATAGGCTTGGGCTTGCACGTTGTCAAGAGGTGAATGGCGGGCATTTTCAACATTTGAAATGATTTTTTTTTATTTTTATTATCATTGGTCTAACGTAAATAAATTAACCTATTTTTTAACTGTAAAGAGATTTATTTCTTGTTTTAATAGTTTTTTCTTCCAAACTTGGTATTTATGAATTACAAATAAAAAGTTCTTTTAAAATCTGCAAAAATATACAGGGTGTCCCATTTAAAGTAAATAAGTTAAGGGTATTTCCGATGAAACCGGAAGTGAACTAGTAACAAAAAGTATAGCAACAGATGCGTTTTGCGTCACTGTACTTGCATGCAAAGTTTCAAAAATATTGTTCTTTTCGTTTCAAAGATATTTGCTTGGTTCCATTCTTTAGCCCAACTCTGTATATACATTGTATAAATCCCAAATCAAGATTTGCAAACTGTAAACATTGTAAATCATGATTCGAGGATGCTCCTCGTAACATTGAAGTGTCTTGGTTTGTTTATTTCTAGTGCATCTTGACTTTGATTTTAGTATAAGTTAACACTTAAAGGTATTAAAACAAGATTTGCGTGGCTCAGAGGCCTATGGAGCATCATAATATGTTGGGTGTCTTTCTGAAAGACCTGAATCCCAATGCGCATAAAGATTATGACCATGATGATGATGATGATGATAATGATGATAAAAAAATAAAAACCTTATCTTGTAAAAGGTATATTTAAAATCCATAAAAAGGGCTGTATCACAACAAAACGTTTTCGGAATCAATATTCCATCATCAGTGTTATCACAGGTTTACATGCTTTAAGCCACCAAAATGTACGGGTAAAAACCCTTAAATTGATATTAAACAGTTGGGGTTACATTATATTATCTGATTTTAAAGGATGTTCCCAACCCATCAATTTAAGGGTTTTTACCCGTACATTTTGGTGGCTTAAAGCATGTAAACCTGTGATAACACTGATGATGGAATATTGATTCCGAAAACGTTTTGTTGTGATACAGCCCTTTTTAGGGATTTTAAATATACCTTTTACAAGATAAGGTTTTTATTTTTTGTGATTTATGGTATACAGCGAGTACAGGAATTTTTTCAGGTATTTTTTCCAGCCTTGTCCCGGATTCGACTAAATTGGAGTAGGTCACACTAGGTATAATAGAAAGATACATCAATACTCATGAAAGAAACAGACAGCAAAAAGAGAAAAATTAAATTAGCAGGCCTCATCTTACTTAATGAAGAAATATGTATAGCAAACTGCTCAACAGGATGTCCCACGCTCTGGTTATCAATACTAAAATAAGAAGCAGCTATAAGAATATACCATAAGAATAAGCCAATTTTAACCGGTTAATAAAAGGCCAAAGACACATTATCTACAATTAAGTGCATAAGCACAGAGAGATCAGAATTTGATATAAATTTGAGGATACAACATTCCCCAAGAATTCCAAATCAAAACAAGCTTTTTGCCTACAAGATCGAGGCCAAGTAAATCAACTGTCAAATTAGCTACCACAAAGCGCTAATTGATTACAAGTTAGCATAATTTCTTCAGATTGGAAATCGAAATATCAAAAAAATGTAAAATGCGATTCCTATTACAATTATTAACTGTCGTTTAATCCCATATAAATACAATATTAGATTGCTTTCATGTCCTTTATTTGATTCGACTACCATACCTTGGATAGAAATCGAGGTTAGAAATAAATTATTTGAAGTGAATCAGTGACCCTATTATTGTATTTCTTTTTGTCATTTGTTAGCATTTTTCTTTCTAATGCTCTTTAATATCTAGGATAATTAGATACAGCAACATTTCAACGTATAAAATAAGACGGGAAATTACTTTTTAGGTGGTAAATTCTGTTTATTAATACAAATCAACATACATTTTCTATATTCTACACATACAAACAGACATACAAAAGTGTGCAAAAAGCACATAGGCCTGGATTCCGCGTACCAAAAAAAGTTTATTAATAGCAAGCTGAAAATTTGTTAATAGTTTAACGGCGTCTAGTCGGACAAACTTTGATGTACGGGAACACTGGAACAGGGGAAGTTTTAACTGTGCAACGTGATTTTAATTGTGGAACTTGTCATCCTGACAAGTTTATGATTGTGAAAACCAGCAGGTTGTTTTTAAGTTTATTCAATAGCAAACTTTATATAATATGTATATGAAAAAATGTTTGTTCGACAAATATGTTGGGCATTTTAATAAGTCCGGCATGTAGAACATTTTATTGACAGGAATTATGTTGGTGATAAATAGCAGTCTGATTTTTGCATGAGAGTTTAATGAGAGGATAACAAATCAATTGGAAGTTCTGTCCGACAAAATACATGGGACGTTTTCGTAATTTGACGTTCCAAATTTTTAAACTGTTCCACAATTAAAACTTCCCCTGTTCCAGTGTTCCCGTACATCAAAGTTTGTCCGACTAGACATCGTTAAGCTATTAAGACATTTTCAGCTTGCTATTAATAAACTTTTTTTACGCGTGATCCAGGCCTATCAAACCTAACGCTAATCGCACACACATCGATTTTGGACGGCCAGTATAAAATCGGCCGATATTTTACTGGTAGCAGGTGATTGCAGACTCACCGGATTTTTACCGGTCAAACAATCAGTTGCTTTTTTGTCGTGACAGAAGGTTATTGAATAATAATGAATCCTAAACAAGATTTTTCTTTATCCTCCATAATCTCGAAATCGTTTTTCAGGTCGTAGCAAACATCTCTTCATGCATCCCTAGTAAGATTCCTGTTCTTAAATGTATCTAAAGTTTTATCCCACAAAACAGGTCTTGCCTTCACTAACGAAATAAGAACATAATTATCAAGAAAGTCACCCATTGCATCATAATTATATAGCAAGCAATACCAACACCAAAATTAAAACGTAGTACCTACAATTTCACCGATCAGTCGACTAGAATTGGCCGATAAAATATCGATGTGTGCGTAATATGCACTGTATTTAGTCACATACGCCAATATCGGCCGATATAAAATCGACCGTCCAAAATCGGTGTGTGTGCAATTGATATACATATTAAGGATAGACAAGGCATACTGACCAAAATAGCATAACGCGCGGTCAGTAGATCGATGGTCTGTCTATCTCTTTTTACAAAGCGATCCCGCGCATGTGACAGACAAAGATGGCTAGACCACTCAAAGTGAATATTGTCCATTGATATTGGCGTTACACCTCGATGCACAGAGTGGCCCATACCTTGTCTGGTCTACCCTTTATTATGTCTATGGTGCAATTACGCTAACGTAATAATGAAGAATGTCTTGTTAGATAAATAGCTTGCAAAAAATATACCCTCTACACTTATAAACGTGTACTGTTATGTTGTGCGCAATATTTTCGATTGCAATATGCTATATACCATATTTCAAATAGTAATAAATTTCAATAATAGGTTAAAAAAATAAATGGAAATACTTTATTTGTAAGTAAAGTCGTCATTAAAACTCAATAAAAAAAACCATTACTAAATCTCTTGGTTATCTGCATAAATTTGTTAATTTGTTCATACAATAGGAATTAGTAGATATTCTTCAGAAATAAATATTTTAAACAATTCTTTTAATAGCCCATAAGACTCAAATTAAATAAAAAGTAATAATAGTGTAGTCACTGAAGGTTTTTACCTCCGATTTAGTTGAAGAGAATATTCATGAAAATTGGTGAGTAGTTGAAGGTACCTCAAGAAACAAAAGTGACATGGTGCCAACTTGCGCTTTTACCCTGGGAGTGGATGCCACCCATTCTCGGCGGGAAAAATTATTTTATTTAAAATATCCCCATAAATAGATAGACGGGCAAATTTTAATCAAAATTTATTAATATTATAAATTATTGAAATAAATCAATACCTACGTTTTGAGTTATAAAAATCAAAAATTTTATTTTTTCGTAAAAATTTGCGTATTTAAAGCGGTTTCTCATAAATAACTTAAAAACTGTATGTTTTAGTAAGTAAAAAAAATTTTATTATCAAAATTGAAGCTAATAAAAAATATAATTATTTCCTTACTTGAAAAACGTTTTAATATTAATTCAAGTGAGTTATAGGTAATTTAATGTATATTTTTTTCGTCGAGTACTTAAATCTAAGTATTCAAGTTTAAATAACGGGAAAATGATGTATTTTATAAAATATACTTACTAAACACTTGTCAAAATACTCAGGAATACCTGTCGAATGAGCTCCAGAAGAAGTGGATAGCATCAAAATTAAGCAAGTTATGATGAAAATAAAAGAATCTTTTCGAACTTTTTAGAAAAAAGTTAATAAAACATACGCCATTTCCACAAAAATTAAAATTTACAGTAATCCCTGTAAGAATTATTTCTTTATTTTACCACAAGTAATGACCTCAAAAATTTTAACCGGTTTAGAATGCATATTTTTGAAAAATCAGAATGTCTCAAATTTTCGTAAGTAAATTTCAATTCCTTTTAATAACTCCAAAAATACTCTATATACGTAAAAAAAACAGAACCAAATTTTAGTTTTTTTGTTTAGGGTACCAAATATTTTGCTTTTCTTATTACTTTTGTACGATAAAAATAAACCAAAATAGAGACGTTTAAAGCCTAAATTTTAAGGCGAGAACCATGTAACCAGGTCCATTTACCCTTTTATTTGCTTTTATCTTAAAAAAGAATAAGGGATTCAAGAGATTAAATTTAATACGAGTTTATAGCCCTTAAAATTACCTTTCAAATGGTTTTTAGATGAACCTGATGTAATAAAAATTGACGGAGTTATTCTAAAAAACACATTTTTTGGAAAAAATTTTGGATCATAAATTTTTAAACATTTTTGGAGAATAAATTTTAATGCCATCAACTTCTCCGGGAGCTCATTTGATAGGTATTTGTAAGTACTTTGATAAGTGTCTAGTAAGTAGGTATATGTTATAAAATGCATCGTTTTCCTATTATTTAAGCTGGAATACTTTGGATTTGAGTACCTACTGGCTGAAAAAAATATACATTCAATTGCCTATATGAAAATTGAATTTTAAAAATATTAAAAAGTTTTTCAAGTAAGTAGTTTATTCCATTTTTTATTATCTTCAATTTTGGTAATGATACCTTTTTTGTAAAACACTTATATTTGATAGTTTTCGAGTTATGTATCAAAAACTGCTTTAAAACATGCATTTTTTCACAAAAAATTAAAATCTTTGATCTTTCTTCTTCTTGATGTGCCTATCCGTGACGAATGTTGGCGATCATCATGGCAATCTTCACTTTATCTCCAGCAACGAGGAAAAGCTGCACAGATGTTGTGTTAAACCAGGTTCTGAGGTTCTTTAACCAGGATGTTCTTCTTCTTCCTGGACCTCGCTTTCCAAATATTTTTCCTTGCAGGATGGCTTGTAGAAGGGCATATCTGGATTCATTTCGCATAATGTGTCCAAAGTATTCCAACTTTTGAGATTTGATGGTGGTTAGTACTTCTCGATTCTTCCCCATTCTTCTAAGAACCTTCTCATTTGTGACCCGATCAGTCCATGGGATTTTAAGAATTCTACGATATAGCCACATCTCAAATCCATCCAATTTTCGGCACATATCCTCGTTCAAGGTCCATGATTCAACACCATAAAAAAGGACAGAGAAGACGTAACATTTCAGCATTCTTACCTTTATACCAACAGAAAGGTTGTGGCTCTTGAAAAAAGCCCCCGTACGGTTGAAGATTGATCTAGCTTTTCCGATGCGCGCTCTTATTTCTTGGTTGTTGGTCCATTCTTCATTTATTATGGTGCCGAGGTAGTTGTAGTTCCTCACTTTTTCTACAGGGGTTTGGTTGATATAGAGTTGACCTTCTGTTATCTTTTTCTTGTTGACGATCATAAGTTTTGTTTTCTTTACGTTTATATTGAGTCCATATTGTTTACTGTAATACGTGATTTTGTCCATGAGGACTTGCAGGTCTTCTAGGTTGTCCGCAAATACTATGGTGTCATCTGCATACCTGATATTATTTAGCCGGTACCCGTTTAGTAGAATACCTTTTTAGTTTCGTGCAAAGCTTCGATAAATATTCTTTCAGAGTAAAGATTGAAAATTAGTGGGGACAAAATGCAGCCTTGCCTCACTCCACGCATGATTTTGACATATTCGGTGAGTTCACCGTCAACTCTGAGGTTTGCTGTCTGATTCCAGTAAAGGTTTCTAATTATTTTCAGATCTTGGTTGTTAATTCCTGCTTCTTTTAGTATTTGCATCATCTTGGCGTGTTGTACTCGATCAAACGCCTTCTCGTACTCAACCAGACATGCGTATACGTCGCAATTTACGTCTCTGCATCTCTGTAATAAGACTTGTATTGAAAACAAAGCCTCTCTCGTACCAACAGCGTTTATAAACCCGAACTGGTTGAGCGAAATTTGACTTTCACATAGTTTGTAAATTCTCGTATGGATTACCTTTATGAACAATTTTAGGAGATGACTCATCAGGCTTATCGTACGGTATTCTTCGCACTTTTTGGCTCCTGGTTTTTTTGGAAGTGCAATAAGCTCAGATTTCAGCCATTCTATTGGTATTTGTCCAGAGTTGTATAATATGTTGTTGAATATCTTTGTGATTATTGCTATTGAATCGTTGTCCATCAGTTTGAGTAGTTCTGCTTGTATATTATCGGGACCTGCTGCTTTGCCATCCTTTAGCTTTGTTATGGCAGAATAAATTTTCTGCTGTAATATTCTTGGTCCATCATTTACCTCTTCTTCTAGCTCAAAGGTGTTATCTCTTTGGTCTTCAAATAGTTTTTCTAGATATTCTTTCCACGTTCTAATTTTACTCTGTTTATCTAAGATGATGTTTCCGTCAGAATCAGTTAGATTTCCTCTCTATCTCCGTCTTAATTCACCTGTGAGTTCTTTAACTTTCCTATGTACATTGTGACTATCGTACTTTGATTGTAGAATCTCAATTTCTTGGCATCTCTCCATTGCTTCTTTTTTTTTCGCTTCTCTAATTTTCCTTCTTATTGATATATTGATTGTTTTGTATGTGTCGGGGTCATTTTTGGCATTTCTTCTTTCGTCCATTAGTTTCAGGATCTCATCTGTCCTCCATGATTTCTTCTTGGTTAATTAATCTGTCTTTAAGTGTCTATCCTTTACATTTTGAACTATTTCGGTGATCTGTTTGATCATTTGTTCTTCGTTTGATGCGTCTCTAATTGCAGTCACTTGCTCGTTTAACGTGGCTTGGACCCTCATTTTCGTGTCAGGGTCTTTTAGCATACGTAGGTCGTATGATTGTGATTTCTTTTTCTGCACTATTTTGAGTTTGACGCGAAATACTCCCACCAGTGGAACGTGGTCCGTCTCTAAGTCTGCTCCAGGAGAAGTCTTGACAGATGTAAAGCTGTTTCGGAATCTTTTGTTTACTAAAATGTAATCTATTTGATTTCTTATAATTCTCCCGGGTTTTTCTTGAGGGGATTTCCATGTGTACAGCTTTCGAGGTGGTAATTGGAAAAATATGTTAGTGACAACGAGTTCTGAGTCTTCTGCGAATTTTTCTAGGAGGTCTCCTCTGTCGTTTCTGACTCCAAGTCCATGTGCGCCGATGTACTGCGTCGTATCTCCAGCTCCAATCTTATCATTAAAGTCTCCCATAATGATAAGAACTTCTTGTCGTGGAATTTTCTGTATAATTCTGTTGATATTCTCATAAAACTCAATAGCTTTTTCCTCTTCTTTGTCTGCAGTGGGAGCATAAACTTGAATAATATTTATATTGACGGGGTTGGCTTGTACTTGTAGTAACATCACTCTCTCTGATATTGGCGTAAAGTTAGTAACCCATTAGGCAACTTTGGGTGATACGATAAATCCCACTCCATATTCATGTGATCCATCACTTTTTCCCGAGTAGTATACCTTGTGATTTTCCACTTGTATTTCCCCAGAATCTGGCCATCTCATTTCTGCTATTCCCATGATTTCAATATGCATTCTCTTCATCTCCTGTATTGCATTGTGGATTTTTCCTGCTTTATATAGGGTTTTGACATCCCATGTACAGATCTTGATTCTTTCTGCACTTCAATTTATTATCTTGTGGTGAACTCAAAACTGTCCTCCCCGGAGAACCGATCGGAGGACTTACTCCGGAATTTATTTTAGTGTTGAGCATTACCATGATTGATTGACTATGGCGTATCGCTCTGAATCATTAAGGGGGTGTTTGTCCTACTTGTACTTCCCCATCCTTATACCGTTAACCAAATATTTGGTTCATCCGCCTTCGGGGCCGATTTCACAACCTCAGGACGAAAGGGTGCCCTACCACTTACCAACTCATCCGCCCGAAGCCGCTGGCCAATAAGTAGGGGATTGCTTATACCGGCAATCTTTCGGTGAAGAATATGTAGTAGAAAGAAATATAGCGACCCGTCTGCCTTCGGAAACCTAATCGCCATTCGGGGTCGGAAGAAACAAAAGTTAGCCAAGAGAGACTGATAGGAAAGATTAAAGACATTTCACTCAAGACAAGTTGAAAAAGAGCAAAATTTGAAAGCCCTTATTATCCGCCAGGTACGTTTCATAAGCGTATGAGTATTGATACACCTTGTATTCCCGCTCATATTTCGGGGTGTCGACTACAGACTGTATGGCTCGTCCAGCATGCCATAGCATGGAGTATAGGGTGTACGCCATTTTAACAATGTGAACACCCCAACTACATGGCCTGACCTAACCCTTGATCTTTAATAACTCAAAAAGTACTGATTTATTTTAATAATTTCGTATAACAAATTTTGTTTAGAATTTGTCCCTCTACCGATTTATGGGATTACCTTTATATTAATAAAATAATGTTTACCCCCGAGAAAGGGTAGCATCCACCCGCAGGGTAAAAACGCAAGTTGGCACTATATCACTTTTGTTTCTTGAGTTACCCTTAAACAACTCATCAATTTTCATGAAAATCGACGGAGGTTCAACGAAATCGGAGGTGAAAACCTTCAGTGACTGCGCTAATAGGAATTAATAGACATTTTTAGAAATCAGTATTTTAAACAATTATTCGTTTAATAGCCCATAAAATTCAAATTAAACAAAAAGTAATAGAGAGTCTGTTCATTTGGTTCAAGGAAAACCTTGTTAGCAGTGTGACATGTTAAAATATTCCTTAAACATACAATGAGACATTATCAATTTACTCTAAAGCAAATATACATTCACGTAACTTGTGGATTTGGTAAATACACGTTTTTTTAATTTACCATTAGTGCGTTTAACTTATAATAAATTCTATTTGTTGGTTATCTGTTGAATAAGCAAACGTACCATAAATTTACTAGTTTTATGTACATTTAACTATACTTTTATAGCCACAAATATAATCTTGCACTTACAGTGCTCACCTAAAATAAACAGTACCGAAAATGAACATTTATATTTATTTTTTAATTTAGATAATTTACTAAATTTACATGTCCAAAATGGTGATGAATAGAAGTATTACCTGGGCATGAAGATATCTTAAGATGGAACACTCGATGCTGCTATAAATGACAGAAACACACAGTGCAGAAAGGCCAAATCCATGATGAACGGCCTTCTGTGAGACCAAACAATATCTAAAGCGAACAAACCGCTTATATACAATACCATACTTAAAAGTGTAATCACATATGGCAGTAAAGTTTGGCCAATGCAACAAAGAACAGAGAAAATGTTACTAGGAACAGAAATGGTCTTCTGGAGAAGAGCAGCAGGCAAATCAAGAGGAGATCGGATACTAAATAAAATAATACGAGAAATGATGGGACCCATGGCACCCATACAATAATTGTTGACATAAAAACAAAACAACTAATATGGTACGGCCATGTACAGAAAATGCCAGATGACAGGATCCCCAAACAGATTTCGACGTGGACACCACAAGGGAGTAGTGTAAAAATACATTTTCGATGCTCTCCCCATGTCTTGGTCTTTTGTCGTAATTCCCTACACTTTTCCTATATAGAGTTGACTTTTGTTCTTTTTCGGCGTTTTCCATGATCTAACTAACTTAAAATCTATCATTTTGGTATCAATTGTACTCCACCTACACTTCCCCTAATACAGTTATATTTAATTCTATAATTTTTTGTTACTCCACCCTTCTACCCAAATATTCTCGCAATGCATTTCCGAAAATATATTCGTTGTCCTTGCTTTCAATCTAAGTACTTTTTTATTTATTTGGTCCTACTAACACTACAAAATCATCACGTATTATACACCGAGGAATGGTACCTTGAAAATTCTCTGTTATCTGATCCAATATTAATGTACATAAATAAATTAAGGCAGCACTAACCTAAATTTTTATTAATATCTGCCTTGATCTACCTTCTACAGTCTTAACAGTTTTCTAGACTCTAGATATTTTTCACTCCAGCAAACCCTGACTTCGAAGAGCTGATTTTTTCGATGAAATATATATATATTATATATATATATATATATATATATATATATATATATATATATATATAATGGATTTCTACGGCTGTCGCCGCCTCTCCATACCCAGCTTCCAATTTTTTCTATCGTAACACGTATCTTCATCTAATTGCCTCGAATCCATTGCGTCCTGAATATTGTCCCTCCAGCTTCTCCGTGGTCGTCCCCTTCTTCTTCTCTCCGGTGGGACCCACTCTAATATTTTTCTCGGCCAGCGAGTCTCATTCATTCTTTTAACGTGCCCGAACCATGTCAGCTGTCTCTTTTCAATATCGTCCATTATAGTTTTTCCACCTTCATACGTTCTCTAATTGTTTCATTTCTTACATGTTCTAACCTGGAAATATTTCTTATTAAATAAATATTATTTCGATGAAATAATAGGTGTATATTTCTCATTTTCCTATATACCTATGTATTTACAATTTTTTTTAAGACATCATGATAATTCTAATACTAATGTTTTCAGCAAAACCAAATGTAAATAGTACCAAAGACTTGAGCAAGTTAATCCAATTGCTTACCTTGGATATCACTTAAATCAAAAATTATACCCGTGTTGAGCTGCCCCCACTTGCAAAAATTAAAAAACAAATTACAAAACAAAAAACAAACATAAAGCGCTGATTTATGAGCTATTTATGAGCTTTCATATTCCGCAAATCAAAAATTTTGAGCTAGTTACACTGAGCAGTAATTTAAATATTTTAGTGGCTGACTCAGCCCCCCCCCCCACTACTTAAAAATACGGATATTGAATCGATCTTTGTGGCAGAATTACGAGCTATTTATGAGCTCTCGAAGTGATATAGTTTCGATTTTTGAGCTCATCCCCTTCACCCCCAAACATCCCTTTAATTGATTTAACTTAAGAGAAATATGCTCAGAAAAATTAAAATATATCGTATCGCAGATATAATTCGTATTGCTTATATATTCTAAGAAAAAACTCTTAAATCACGCGCATGTCTAATATTGAGCTACAACCCCTTCGCAAGATAACCACCCTATCTTCCAGGCTTAAGAGAGTTGTAATTAAATTGAATTATATTCATTATTTGGCGACTACATATCGCTTAAAATTTTATGAGCTCGCAAAACACGCGCATTTCAATTAAGAGGAAACAGTAGCGATCAACAGGTAGCGAAAACGCGTTCCAAGATTGCGGCTGTAATTTTGAATATTTTTTCGAGATATTTGGCACACGTATTCGTAATATAATAAAGAATTACGGTACAGAGCCCAATTTGAAAAATATATTAATATGTGGAAATTACTCTGTAATTAAATACAATATTAAAAAAACGAGCCTGTACCGCCATTAAGAAGAACAAAAAATACACTTTCTTCAAATAAACTATTTTATCCGATTCTTAGATTTTGTGTCATTTTGGAACTACTAATGAAATAAAAAATTTTAGTAGTTATAAACTTGATATAACAAATTTTGCTATTATAATTTGTCTTTCTATCGATTTGTGGAGTTATTTTTAATAAAATAATTTTCACCCCCGAGAAGGGGTGGTATCCACCCTCAGAGTAAAGGCGCAAGGTGGCACCATGTCACTTTTGTTTCTTGAGATATTCTTTAACCACTCACCAATTTTCGTGAAAATCAATGAAGGTTCACCGAAATTTAAGGTAATAGTTGATTTTTACCTTCAGTGACTGCACTATACAAAAGTAGTTGCAATTTAAAGATCTAAATGCGCGTATTTTAGTAGCTCATAAATTATTAAACGATATCATAGTCGCCAAATAATTAATTTAATTCAATATATAGTTTTAAGTACAACTCTCTCTTAAGCCGGGAAGATGGTATAGTGTTCTTGCGAAGGGGTTGTAGCTCAATAATCGAAATGCGCGTGATTTAAGAGTTTATTCGTAGAATAAGCTATACGAATTATATCCGCGATACTATATATTTTAAATTTTCTCAGCATTTTTCTCTTAAGTTAAATCAATTAAAGGGTTGTTTGGGGGTGAAGGGATGAGCTCAAAAATCTAAACTATATCACTTCGAGAGCTCATAATTCTGCCGCAAAGGTCGACTCAATATCCCTATTTTTAAAGCCCCCCCCCCCAATAAAATATTAAATTCCTGCTCAGTGTAACGAGCTCAAAATTTTTAATTTGCGGAATATGAAAGCTCTTAAATAGCTCATAAATCAGCGCTATTTGTTTTTTAATTTTTGCAAGTGGGAGGGGGCAGCTCAACACGGGTAAAAATTATTTGGGATGTGAGCTAAATGAACAAATGAACCGCAGCCTTGAAATAAAAAGACGTATTGAGATAACCAGAAGCGATTTCAAGAAAATGAAATCAGTATTATGCAATGGAAAACTGGGAATAGAAATTAGAACTAGAGTATTGAGATCTTACGTATGTTCTGTCCTTTTATATGGAGTTGATGTCTGAACAATTACGGACGCAATGAAAGAGAAATGAGCTACCGTGGTTACATACTAAGAAATGAAAAATATGACTTGATGCGATTGGTTATACAAGGGAAAATTGAAGGAAAAAGAGGAACGGGGAGACGACGCACTTCCTGGTTGAAAAATTTAAAGTAGTGGAGTGGAAAAACAACAATAGAACTCTTCAGAATTGCTGCAGAGTTAAATGGGCCATGATGATCGCCAATATCCTTAAAGGATGAGGCACGTGAAGAAAAGCAGTTAAGTTGTAACGCAGAGAGTCACTGTGAAATTAGATCCAGAATAAAGAAGGCCAGAGCCGAATTGAGAAGGATGTCCAAGGTATTATGTAACATAGACCTAAAATTAGTATTTAGCGTCCGTCTACTTCGCTGCTACGTGTTCTCGGTCTTACTTTATGGTATCGGGCCGTAGACTGAGTATAATCCAAATCGCCTTGAGACTTTCGAAATGTGGTGCCATAGAAGAATTTTAAAAGTTTCTTGTGTGGAGAAGATTTGAAACACATGAAAAAGATCAGTTAAATTGTAAGGCAGAGAGTCACTGTGAAATTAGATCCAGAATAGAGAAGGCCAGAGCCGAATTGAGAAGGATGTCCAAGGTATTATGTAACATAGACCTAAAATTAGTATTGAGCGTCCATCTTCTTCGCTGCTACAACGTGTTCTTGGTCTTACTTTATGGTATCGAGTCGTGGACTGAGTATAAAATTGATCCAAATCGCCTTAAAGCTTTCGAAATGTGGGGCCATAGAAGAATTTTAAAAGTTTCTTGGGTGGAGAAGATTCGAAACTCCGCAATATTAGAACGTCTCAGCAAGACTATTGGCAACATTAAGAACATAATACAGGCAAACGCAGTCCAGGACGAAGAAGGACTTGGACTCTTGCGACATTGGTATGGTATTGACAAGCATGCTATTTAGGCTGGCAGTGAATAAAATTCAGATAAAACCTATCCCTAACCTATCCTATCCTAAAACCTATCCTAAAACCTTTTACCTATCACTGTAACCACGGTTCTGAAAGGACATGAATAATATACTTTGAATATTTATCGACATCGTCAATTATTATTGTACTTAAAATCAGTTTTACTGCCATTTATTCTGTATAAGGCAACCTTAAACCCGTTTCTTAGTATATATTAGATAATTACTCTAATATACGTCTATTTAACGTTAAAATTAATGATAGTATACTATTAAGTTGCAATAAATATTACGGTGATTGATGATTATTAAATATTAAGCAACTAAAATATTTCTACGCAGCCATAAGCGTTTTGCAATATTATTTTTAATAATTAATTATTATTTATTATCTGTGATGTTTAGCTAACAAAAAAAAACAAAACATACAACGATATATTTATCAATCCAAAGATGGTGATGACCTAGAGGCTCTTTCATTTAACATGTTAAAAAAAATTAAGGCGCCAAAATATGTTATTATATCTTACACATCCTGTGTAACGTTATTTATATTATGAAGTTAATCAATTAAAATAATTAATAATTTCTTAAAGTTAGATTTACAATTATTTACATATTATCGATACAAATATAGAAAGTGTTGGATAGAACATTCAACAAGTATCAAATATCCTCTGATTGGGGAGGAATAAAACAAGAGTTGTTTTTTCTTTCCATTTCACAGAAACTAGTCTTTTCTATTAAAGAAGACTAACTAAACAACTCTGTTTAATCAATCTTAGCCAGTTTTTTAAATTATTCATGTATACCTTATTGATATCGATTTAAACAGACTCAAAAATTAGGTCCAAAAATATTTAACAACCCGATTCATAGAGCAGAGGACATTGATCCAGCAATTACTAACCGGAATATTATATGGACAACGACAACGACAACATATTATATGGACAACGACAAAACAGACGACAAAACAACCCTATACAGGGTGTCCAAAAACTCTCCTGGCAAATGAAGACCGGAGATTCTTCAGATAATTTTAAGACAATTTAATCCAATTCACCTAGTCCGAAAATGCTTCCTAAGGAAGGTATAGCTCTTTGAAGATGGCGTCTTGTAATTAGTTTTTTTTAAATACCTTCAGAACGCTTTTATTTACAAAAAACGACAACTGCTACGCCTATGTATCCTGCAGAGACAAATCGATTCCATCAGTTGCCAATTTCTAGTACCGGTCATAGGCGTCCGTTTTGGGTAGGGCAACAGTTATTTTATCGCATAACTTTTAGTTTTGGGTAATATTAATATAATGATAATAATTTTAGGTAATATGTGTCATATTTGGGTAATATTACCCGTATGCACGCCAATGGTGAATGTAAAATTCTTAATTGTATGTCAAAAAATGCGCAATAACTATCTCTTAAAAACTACCAAATTTCATTTGCATATCTCAACCGATTTTAGAGCAATAAATAAATCATCAGTTTGTAAGAAAGAATTCAACATGCCGTATCTCGGAAACGAAGCATTTGCGGACATATGTTTATAAAGCAAACGGTCATTATTTTTCATGCAAAGTTACCATTTAAAGTTTGTCGCACTTATTTAGAAACACCCTGTATTTATGATATGAAGAACATGGCTAGTTGTTAAAGTATCTAATTTTTTTATTGTCCAACATAAGCGAATGAATCGAAAAACATAATGTTAAGAAAACCTAACAGCCCGATCAAAGAACAATCTGACCCCAAAAAAAAGGAAGGATGAAAATTTGGTAATAGGTAGTTGAAATTGTCTATTATTATATAAGAAAAAGTTTACAATTCTACATCCCCTCCATTTTAAAAAAATTTTACCCCCCTCTCAACGGTGAAAAATATACATTCAAAATAAGTCCGGAATTGGATAAAATGACTAATTCTAAACAACTTTTGTTCTATAGAGTTTTTCCCCACGTCAATACTTTTCGAGTTATTTGCATGTGAATATGTTTATTTTTAAAGAAAAAACAGGTTTTTGGACGGTTTTTCGGAGATAACTTAAAAAGTAAGTATTTGAGCGAAAAAAATATTCTTATCAAAAATATAGCTTATAAAAAACTGAAAAAAATGTTGTATGCTTAATGTCGGTAGACCCAGTAGAAGCAGAGTTGTAGCTAATGAAAAGTAGGTTCTTCTTCATCAAATTCCAAATCGAATATTTCAATGTAAAATAACCCAAAACGGAGCACTTTTCGGGGAAAATTCATTTCAACTTTTTTAAAGTGTTTAAAAAAAGGTTTATTTTTGTTTAAAAAAAAACTTGTAACATTAAAAGTAAGTGAGTTACTCTCAAAATATTGTTGGTCCCTTTTATTTTTTGGTAAAAAAATCGCGAAAGTCACCCCCTAATTAGCATCACAAATAAATTTTATCGTTACCACTTCACAAGTTACTTTGCTTATGTATTATTTATATGATCTGTAACTTTCATCGGTTCAATGTGCTTAATTTTGAAAAAGCTGTAGTTAAAATGGCTTGAACGAGTAACTCGTTCAGGTAAATTTTGAACAGCCATAGCATAACCACTTTTTGTCTAAAAAGAAAACAAAAAAGCAAAAATATTCAGAAAAGCAAAACGTACATTTTATTACTCTTCAAGATTTTTGGTATTACTAATAATTTCTAAGTTAATTCCAAAAACAATTCCTTTTTTTTGAAAATTAAAAAAATGTTTTATTTGAAACCCAATTTTTTTCAAAAATGAGCACTTTGAACCAATGAAACTTATAGATAATATAAACTATATAAAAGTAAAGTAACTTGTGAAGTGGTAACGATTAATTTTATTTGGGAAGCTAATTAGGGGGTGATTTTCGCGATTTTTGTACCTTTCTTTCTTTCTCCCCTTCCTTATACCCTTTCAGGTGTCGGATTTGGGTTTAATTTAGCTACATATTCACCCATCTCTTCCATTCTTTTCGGTCCTGTGCTATTAGTTTCATTTCTTCTAGCGTTTTCTGTTTGATTTTTCCTGCTTCTACTATTTGCTGTATCCATTTTTTCTTCGGCCTGCCTTTTTTCTTTTTTTTAATATTCCTTGTTTCGTGAATTTTCCTTGCTAGTCTACTAGGTTTCATTCTCATCAGATGTCCATACCAGTTTAATTGCCTCTTTATTATTTTATTCATTATTGGTTCCTGTTTAGTTATCCCTCTTATTGTCTCATTTCTTATTCTATCCCATTTGGTCTTTCCGGCTATAGCACGTAAATGTCTCATCTCAATTGCATTTATCCTACTATTATGCTTTTTCTGTAAAGTCCAATTTTCGCTTGTATACAGTATCGTCGGTATCACAATCGTATTATATATTTTAATTTTTGTTTCGTGGGACAATTCTTTTTTCCTCAGAATTGGCGCTAGTGCGTAGTACAGTTTATTTGATTTTTTAGTTCTGTTTGTTATTTCGAGGTCTATTTTCCCATCATTGGTAATAATACTTCCAAGATAATCATATGCTGTAACTATTTCCAGTTGAGTATTTTTGCATTTTATAATTACTTCATTTTCTTCCTTTTCGCCGATGACCATTATTTTACTTTTCTCGATGTTTATTTCCATTTTTAATTTCTCTATTTCTTCTGTCCATATATTTAAGAGTTTTTGCATTTTTGTCACGGAATCTGCTATAAGGACTATGTCATCCGCATACAATAGGGCTTCTATTTTTATTGGCTGTAATCTTTGGTATCCTATTGTTGTCTGTATTTGGTTCGTTCTTTCTCCAGTATTTCTAGTCAATTCATTCATGACTATTATGAATAGTAGCGGACTAAGACTGTCTCCTTGCTTGATACCTCTTTCCCAATTGAATTCTTCAGATCTTTCTCCTGCTATCTGTACACGTCCTTTTACTACTCCGTATATATTTTCAATTATTTTTATCAGTGTACTTGGTACTTTCATGTTCTGCAAGCATTTCCATATAATTTGTCTTTCTATAGAGTCGAATGCTGCCCTTAGATCTATGAATGCTAGAATGAGCTTTCCCCCCGAGTCAATACTTCTTTCTATTATATTTCTAATGATGTAAATGTTATCGTTTGTCTGTCTTTCTGGTCTAAACGCTGCTTGTTCTTCTCCCAGTTCTTTTTCTACCTCTTGTCTTAGCCTCTTCTCTACTATTTTCGTGTATATTTTAAAACATACCGATGATAAACATATTGCTCTATAATTTCCGCAGTTGACGTGTTCTCCCTTTTTGTATATTGGCACTATAAGGTTACTTTGCCAGTCTTTTGGGATTTGCTGCTTTTCCCATGCCTCTTTGTATATTTTCCACAACCAGTTTATCCCTTCTTCTCCCATGTACTTGACCATTTCCGGGTCTATGTCATCATCCCCTCCAGCTTTACCTATTTTTACGTTTGATACTTCCAATATTACTTCTTCTCTATTTATTTGCTCTAATTCTTTGTTCTCGTTATCTTGATATGTTTCATTTCTATCATCTATTATTGCATTTCTAAATTTGTTTTCATAGTATTCTTTCCATACTTTAGCTATTTGTTCTGGAGTTGTTTGGATTTGGTTTGTTGTATCCCTTACGGCTGTTATTTCTTTGTTTTCCTTTCTTCATATGTCTGATTGTTGTCCAGAAGCTTCTATTATTTGTTACATAGTTTTGTTGTAATTCTTCTCCAAACTCTTCCCACGTTTTTGTTTTTACTTGTTTTATGGTGTTTTTCGCTAATCGTCTCAGCCTTTTGTATTCTTCTTTATCTTCTTCCAGTTCGGTCTCAATGTATTTTTTCCATGCTATTTTCTTTTTCTTCACTGCTGTTTTAACTTCATTGTTCCACCATCTCGTTCTTTTATGGAGTTTGTTATGTTTTCTGATTCCACATATTTCTGTTGCTGTAGACTTTATGACTGCTTTGAAGGCGTTCCATCTTTCTTCCAGTGTCCATGCCTCTTTTTGGTTTTCTAGTTGTCTTAATCTTCTATTTGTTTCTTTTTTGTAATGTTCTCGCACCTGTTCTAATTTGAGCTTATTTACTTTTACTCTTTGGTAATCTTTTCTTTCCACCTCCTTTATTTTTTCATCCTCGAGTTTTGCAGTAACCATCCTGTGCTCTGTAGCTAGTTCCGGTTCCTTTTCAGTTAAGACGTTATGTATTTTATCTTCTAGGTTTATCGTATAAACTATGTAATCTATCAAACTTTTCGCTCTTCTCTCTTCCGCCACGAACGTATATTTGTCTTCGATGTTTTGGTTTGTAAATGTGTTTCCTATTAGTAGGTCATTTGCTTGGCAGAAATCTAGCATTTTGACACCATTCCTGTTCAAACATTCCTCTCCGTATTTTCCAATGCATCCTAATCCTTTGTTGACATCCTTGCCCACTCTTGAATTCCAATCTCCTAAAATTATGATTTTCTCTCTCGATTCTCTTAATTTGTCTAGTGCTCTTTGGAGTTCATTGTAGAATTCTGTCATCGTTTCTTCATCTCTGCCTTCAGTTGGTCCATATAATTGTATGAATCCTATTTTGTCTTTTAGGTCCATTTGGATTGTTATAATTCTAGATGATAATGTTTCATAGTGTGTTATTCTTGGTTCTAGTCTCTTATTTACTATTATACCAACTCCTTCCTTTGCTCTTTGTCCTTGCGGTACTCCTGAATAATAAAGACTATATTCCTCATTTAGATTTATGTGCCCTCCTCCTACCTTTTTTGTTTCACTTATTCCCATTATTTGGATACCCATTTTTTCCATTTCTTCAGTTATTTCTATTTTCTTTCCATTTAGAGAGGTCACGTTCCATGTTGCTATTCCTATTTGTTCTGATTCTTCATTTACAAAACTAGTATTTGATTTTCCATTATTGTTATTACTACTACTACTACTATTTATACTACCTATACTACCAATATTTCCACCACCCATCCTATTTCTATTATTATGTTTAACATTTGAACTCTTAAACCTAATCTTATCACTAATCGAGTCTATACTTTTATTTTCATTGTCCAGTGTATTCGTAATTTCCTTGTTTTCTGAGCCTTGTCTGGCATCTACTTCGTCTCTTCTCTGTCGCTCTGCTAGCTTTTTGGACTCGCTACCTCCACTACCTTTTCCTCATTGTAGTTCCATCTCCATTCCTTACCATCCACTGTAATTTTGTTGTACCCAATTTTCACTGTTTTTCCTTTATCTCTCATGTCCCTTGCTTTGTCTCTTAGAGATTTCATTTTTTCTCTCTCTTTTTTTGTAAGGTCCTCTGTTATCCATATTTTCTTGGGTTCAACATTTTTTAGTTTGTTCCTATTTCGTAGAATGGCTGTTTTTTCTGTTTCGTTTCCTAGTTCTATTAAGCATGTTCTTATTCCAATCTTACATGCTCTTTTAATATTAATATTTACACCTAAATGTTTTCCAATCATATTTGTTGCTCTTTCTTTTAGTGTTGCTGAATCGTTAGTATCAATTTCTAACCCACTAATAATTAAATTATTTTTTCTTTTGTCTTTGTCCATTATTTCTATTGTTCGTTGGAGTTCTTTTATATCTTCTGTTATCTTTTTATTTTCTTTTTTAAACAATTCATTTTCTTCTATCAAATCTTGTCTTTCCTTAGTCCATTCATTTTTCATTTTTTGGATTTCTAGTTTTATAATATTTATTTCTTCATTATTTTGTTTTATTTCTTCTTTTAGTTCTCTTATATCACTTCTGGTCTTCTTATTTTCTTCCTTCATTTCTGTTTTTAAGTTATTTATTTCTGTTTTAATCTCCTGCTTCAGTTCTGCTAATATGTTCTTTATTTCATCCATTTCTTGCTTTTCCTTATCGTCTTTTTGGGGTGGTGTTCTTATTGTTGACTTACTTTTCTTAAATGCTTCCTCTTTGTCAAACGAATTATCATGCTCCGGTTTGCTCCTTTTATTGTTCATTCGAGTGGGATTATACCCGTAACCTTATTTTGTTTAAAGGTGGCGTCAGGCAGTGTCTTCCACCCTATCCGTTCAGAGAAAAACACTACCTACCTACTTTAATTTAATTTATCTTCCACCTGATTAAATTTTCCAAAGCCGTCCCTGACTTTTATATTTAATTTTGCTAAACGGCTGGTCTTAATCTATTCTCGACAAGTTTTTTGTTCCTGGTTTATTTTATTTAGTTTTTGATTATAATATGCTTAAATATTAGGTACTGGATTTTTGATTTTATGAATATTAATCTAGGCATGCATTAACTTACAGTTTTTCTGAAGGCTTTTGCGTTGTGTCGTACACTGCACTTTCCTTTAACTATTAATCTTACTTTTAATATTTTATTATTTGTTTATACCACTTAATTTTTGATTTTTATGAGAGCTAAATTTTTCACGTTGTTCACTTTCGATTTCCAGGACCGGTCCCCCGATTTTTGTACCAAAAAAATAAAAGGGGACAACAATATTTTGAGCATAACTCACTTATTTTTAATGTTAGAAGTTTTTTTTTAAACAAAAATAAACCTTTTTTTAAACACTTTAAAAAAGTTAAAATGAATTTTCCGCGAAAAGTGCTCTGTTTTTTGGTTGTTTCACATTGAAATATTCGATTTGGAATTTAACGAAGAAGAACCTACTTTTCATTAGCTACAACTCTGCTTCTACTGGGTCTGCAGACCTCAAGTGTACAACACCATTTTTTAAAAAATTTTATAAGCTATATTTTTACTAAGAATATTTTTTCCACTAGAATACTTACTTTTTTAGTTATCTGCGAAAAACCGCCCAAAAACATGTATTTTTTGTTAAAAATGAACATATTCACTCGCAAATAACTCGAAAAGTATTGACTTAGTGAAAAAACTCTATAGAACAAAAGTTGCTTAGAATTAGTCATTTTATCCAATTTCGGGCCTAGTTTGAACGTATATTTTTTCACTCCCGAGAAAATATTTTTCACCCCGTATTTCCCAATTTTTGTAAAATGGAGGGGATGTAGAATTGTAAACTTTTTCTTATATAATAATAGACAATTTCAACTACCTATTCCCAAATTTTCATCCTTCCTTTATTTCTTTGGAGGTTTTCGTAAAATTTTGTGTTCCCTGATCGGGCTATAAGGCTACAGTTGGGTTTTAATTTCAGTATTTTATAAATGCTAGAATATTCCACAGGGTGTGGTGAACTTTTAGAAAAAAAACACAGTTTGATTGATTTCCTGTCTGGTAACAATATTATTATAGCGATATCGTTAAAGAATAAGGCTAGAACATATTACAAAAATCACTTAAATGGGACAACAGGTTTAGGAAATTCGAGACATCAAAAATTACCCATTTTGTGGGTGACCCGTTTTCTCTGACGCACAGTGTATATGCAATTACATCCTTCTAATAAAAAAAAAAATATTTGAAAATTTTTCTCAAATTACGGATACCCGACATAATTTTCATTTATAATTCTTTTATTATTAATTTGACAAAGAAAAGTTATTCTTCATAAAAAGCTCTTCATAGTTTAAAACCTAAGACGCACCATCATATTATATCAAATTTTATGAATTTTATACGAGGTATGTCAAAAAATATTAATTTCGCTCAAGAGTATCTAGAGTACCTTTATAGTTAACAATATTGTAATTGTTATATTGTGAACTTCATAGTTCACAATATTAGAAGGATATAATTGCACATTAAAACGTTTAATTCTAAACAACTTTTCATAAGAGCAATTTTCCATATTATGAATTTAAATACGTAAATAAACAAAGTTTTCGTTATGATAATGCTCGCATTTTCAGCTTGTTTTAGTTATTTTTTTATTAAGGATCTGTAATTAAGTAAGTTTTTAAAATTTATAGATATAATAAATAATATTATTTGTTACAAACACAAAGTAGGTAAATAACTGAATAATTAAAAAAAATGCGATTCATTTTGTTCGCCTTCATAAATTTCATCCATATACGTGCAAGTATTAGGTACGTTGATTTTGCTTCTATCATTATTTTCTTTATGAATTGCATTATATCCTTTAGATATACCCAACCAAAATGATCATAGTAATGAGTCATTAATAAACCATCGCGTACCATAACAAGTAATAGTTAAAATATTCATACATGCCGGTGGTTTTCCAAGGAATTAAACAATTGTTGAATGTTTGATCATCAATTAATGAAGTTGTACACAATATTGTCACTACTGACTCACTTTTCATTGTTTTGTTGCTTCAAACATATATGCTTAATAGACGGGGTTGTATGGTCGCCTTCGTTAGCGAAATCATTCCGATTCGATTTTTTTGCACAAACTAACTCAAAAGGAGGTCCTTATAACAAATCCACCGGGTGCCAGGCGGTGCCGTGGTCGAAAAATTGTTTAAACAATTTTTTTTAAATCAATTCACAAAAAAAATTTTCATTTCGAACAAATTGTAAAAGGTCTCTTGTCATTTTTCTCTAAAATTAATTGTTGTTGAGTTACACGCGATTTAAAATTTGAAAAATGCAAAATTTGTCATTTTCAAGGATTAATAACTCGATTAAAAAACATACTATGAAAGCCTGAAAGTGATCAAATCAAAATTTAAAACTCCGCCTTCAAGATCCTGAAGAAATTTTTGTCATTATTACACAGCTGTTATTTTTAATTATTAACAATTAGTGCTATAGTCAAGGGTGTATAGTCGCCCCCATTAGCAAAATTATTTCGATTAGATTTTTTTGCACAAACTTACTCAAAAAGAGGTCTTTATATAACGAATCCACAGGGTGCCAGGCGGTACATTGGTCAAAAAATTGTTTAAACATTTTTTTTTTAAACAAATTCACAAAAATATTTTTTTTACCTCGAACAATTTTTTTTTAGATAACTTGGGTCATTCTGAGCAAAAAATGTCGATTGTGATTTTTCTCTAAAACTGATTGTTGTCGAGTTATACGCGATATAAAATTTGAAAAATGGCCATTTTCGCATTTTTCAAATTTTAAAGCGCGTATAACTCGATAACAATCAATTTTTAGAGAAAAATCACAAGATACCTTTTTTGCTCAAAATGACCCAATTTATTTAAAAAAAATTGTTCGAAATGAAAAAAAAATGTTTGTGAATTTGTTAAAAAAAGAATAATTGTTTAACCAATTTTTCGACCACGGCACCGCCTGGCACCCTGTGGATTTGTTATAAGGACCTCTTTTTGAGTAAATTTTTGCAAAAAAAATCGAATAGGAATAATTTCGCTCACGGGGGCGACGATAGAGGCTGGACTATAGCGCTAATTGTTAATAATTAAAAATAACAGCTATGTAATAAAATAATGACAAAAATTTCTTCAGAATCTTGAAGAAGGGGTTTTAAACTTTGATTTGGTCCCCTTTTGACTTTCATAATAATAATTTTTAGTCGAGTTATTAAGCCTTAAAAATAGCCATTTTCGCATTTTTTTAATTTTAAATCGGGTATAACTCGACAAGTCAATTTTAGAGAAAAATGACAAGAGACCTTTTTTGCTCACAATGACCCAAATTATCTAAAAACAAGTTTTTTATATGGGTAACTAGAGTTGCACAAGTTTGACTTGAATGTTTGAACTTGACTTGAGTTTGACTTAATTTCAAGTCAAACTCAAGTCAATCCTTCTGACAAATAATTCAAGTCAAGTCAAACTGGTCAGTCGTACAGGTTTTAAAATTCAAACTGTTTGTCAAACTAGTTTGAAAGAGTTTGAAAAATAATTTATTTAGTAGATATACTTTTTTGTCGAGATAGATATGTTGGTTGCCAATTAAAATAAGAAAATTAATAATACAATGAGTGACATATAAAAGTAACTTGATACAAGAAGCGATTAAAGTTTATCGAATTATCGAAAACTAGTTCTGTGATGTAGCCCTTTTTAGGGATTTTAACAAATATACCTTTTATAAAGGATTTTAGTCGTTTTTTGTAATATATTATGGTATACAGATGATAACTAAAGGAAAAATTTTTCCTCGTGGATATGGTAAATACTCGACTTAACAAGTTTATTTGAGCGTTTATATAATTATATAGTAGCATTATGCTTATGGTTAAAATGTCTGCTTACTCGTGTGTGTTTCGCGGATGTTCATCTGCGACAGGAAGAGGAATAAGTTTATTTTGATTTCCTAAGAATAATAACAGATAATTGTTATTGCTTTGTAATTGTTGCATATTAGCTATTAGGTATATAATAGTCTTAATTTGACTTAATTATTGACTTGATTTTTAATATTGATAATAAATTATGACGAAAGTGATTAATTTCCTTGTATACATTACCCCTACATAATGCATAAAAAATTAAACTTCGCTCTGCCAAGCAAGGGATATTTCAATATAAAAAGAGAGCAGCATATGTGCCTCCTGATGAGAGACTAATAAGTTTCAAAACCGGTAGAGTTGCACTCTCTGATTGGACTAGAATATGGTTCGGCTGTATTTTCGTTTTGCAACGAAATTTAAAATGGTTATTCATTTTTGATTTACATTTACTCTGATTGGAGTACGAAGGGAACCATTCTCGTTGGAACTTTACCGCGCTGAGCAGATGGGCCGTGAATTGTAAATTGTAGAATTCCCTCATCTTCCTTAGTCGCAGCATCCGTATGGCTTGCATATTGTAGAAGCCTCGGAGGTGTAACCAGAGAAGGTTTCCATTGTTTTCATTCTGGTGGGGTGTAGAATAGCATTATGTTGTTTTATATGCCATTAGAGTGAAAACTTAGTCTTGTTGTAGCAGTTGCCGCTAGGGCATCTATTGCCATTTCGTTCGTTGCAATCCGGGACTGCACGCTGGGGTTTTGTTTTGGTTGGATCGGGGAGAGCAGCATATGTGCCTCCTGATGAGAGACTAATAAGTTTCGAAACCGGTAGAGGTGCTTGATGCACTCTCTGATTGGACTAGAATATGGTTCGGCTGTATTTTCGTTTTGCAACGAAATTGAAAGTGGTTATTCATTTTTAAAAATATTAAATTTGGTGTCAGTGCATATATTTCATTAGATTTCATTCTAAAAGCCTCCACTACACATCGGCAGATGCCTCTGCGGATGTATGTATTTCACGTCTGCAGACGCATCTGCAACACACCTGATACTTGTCGGTTTCTGCAGCACAGATCAAAGGATTTCAATGCCAAGACTGAACGACCCTTCAGATGTGTGGTCAGCGTGTTATGATATATCCGCGGACGCGTCTGCCGATGTGTAGAGGAGGCATAACAGACGCAAGTGTCGGAAGGGCCAGGCAGGTCAAAAAATCAACAGATGTTGTCCGGGTGTCATCGCACTCAAAGATATCCTATTTTTACGAAATAAAAATATGTAGGTCAAGAGTTCTATACACGAGCATTTCTGATTTAAACGACACAAACAAAATAATATTCAAACTAAAAATTGTTGGAAATTACTAGATTAACAAAGAATTCGTCTTTTTAAAGAATAAGTTCACATTAGTTCAAATAAATCAGTGTATTTATATTTCTTAATTAATTCTGCTTCGACTACAGATTTTTTTCTCTTACAGAGTACAGATTCAGACCTATCCAAATAAGTCAAAACAAAAGTCGGTAATTGGAAATAAACACGTTGCGCAATATGATATTCAAACTTCAAACTGTTTGAAGAAGTTTGATTTCAAGTCAAACCTAAAGATATCGAAATCAAGTCAAGTCAAGCTTTTTTTTTAAGTTTGGTTTTCAAGTCAAGTTTGTTGAATAAAATCAAACTAGTTTGACTTGATACATCTCTATGGGTAACCACATCCTACTGCATTCTACCGAGGAATTTGCGACACAATTTGTTTTATTTAACATAATTAGAGCAGCTTCTTTGATTTTTCTCTTTTTGCCATCTGATTCTTTCAAGACTATACTTGAATCTTTCCACTGAACTCTATGTTCAATGTCCCATGCGTGCTTACATGGATCATATGGTGGATGAGACAGTTTTATAATCATAATTATTATGAACGTAGATAGTGATTTAGTTTAAAAACAGTTTCCAATTTGGAAGCCGAAACAACAAGTAAAATGTTTATAAATTGTATCATTCAATCATACAGTATGGTGCGAATGTCTGGAATAAATTCGATATTTCGGAAAAATCCCGAAGCAGGTCGATTTTTATATTTAAATTACGATAATTTTGCATATATTTCATACGAGTGACGTCATCCATATGGGCGTGATGATGTAATCGATGATTTTTTTAAATGAGGCTAGGGGTCGTGTAATAGCTCATTTGAAAGGGTATTCAATTCTGTATTCAGTAATATAAATATAAACATATTTGTTTATACGCACTGTCCAAAAAAAAAATTTTAATTAAATTAATTGACAAAATACATTTTACTGTTGTCAGAAAACAGAAAAAAATGTTTATTTGACAAATAAGCATTGATTTTCGCTTAAATATCCAAACTTCCAAGAGGCAGGTGGATGGCGGCTTGAACATTGAATTTAAACGAAAATCAATGCTTATTTGTCAAATAAAAATTTATTTTTCTGTTTTCTGACAATAGTAAAATGTATTTTGAATTAAATAAATTACATACGTTCTCCTTTTTTGTCAATTAATTTAATTTAAAAAAAATTTGGACACTGTGTATAAACAATTATGTTAATATTTATATGAATGAATATAGAATTGAATACCGTTTCAAATGAGCTATCACACGACCCCTAGCCTCTTTTAAAAAAATCATCGATTACGTCATCACGTCTATTTGGATGACGTCACTCGTATGAAATATATGCGAAAATATCTTAATTTAAAAATAAAAATCGACCTGTTTCGGGATTTTTCCTTAAAGTCGCCGGTTTACGAAATATCGAATTTATTCCGAATTTATTATACTCAATTGAGTAGAAACCAACATGGAAAAAACTGTACCTTTTTCTTCACCTGCTTCTTACTCAATCAACCCTGTAAACGCAACTCGCTTATTATCCTCTTCGTATTTTGAATAATTACATAATTCCTCGTTCTGGTTTTCTTAATTGAACTTTAGTCTTGTGTGTAAAGACAAAATAATAGCAAGCTACAATTATAAACTTGTTAAAAAATTATACTAGTACTAATAACGTGCAGAATATAAGTTCTGAGAAAAAAATGTAAGAAACGTAATCAAAAAATAACGAAACTTTATTAAAATCTTAATGTTAATAGTACACGTAAGATATTTTAATAACACGCAAACTAATAAACATCTTTCAATGGCACGCAATTTGGTAGAATTTGTCTAATCTGTGTTGAACAATGCTATTATTGGTCCATTCCAAAGTTTACTTTAAATTCGCGATATTTTGGGCTTTACATTCCAAATTATTCTTTTATAAGTAAACATTTGAGTGTTGTTTTATCTCTGTCTTCAATTATCATTATTCTGTTTTGACTATTCCTTAGCTTCGTTGGAAGAGGTCCGTAGTCTATTGGTGTCTTGTAATAGGTGTTAATAAAAATTAATCATATCGCATACCGTTCATCGCATCTCTGGAATAACTGCAATGTCTATTCTATATTTTAGGAGTTGATCTTGGAACAACCCAACCAAGGCGAAGAAATCAAATAAAGAAAGTCCTACAAAAAAAACCAAAGTCGAAAACCGCCAAGGCTGCCGCAATTTCGCCAAAAGCTAGGAAAGCTGCTCCTAAGAAGAGGAAGAAGTAATTGGACTAATGTATATCTTCGAATTATTAAAAACAAATGGCCCTAAACAGCGTTCTTACATTTCAAGTGCTAATCTTTAAGTAATTGTCCTTAGTTCGGTACCTCGGTCGTCGTCTTGAATTCAGTCCGGCTTTTCTGTTGAGATTTCGTAAGAATGGATTTTTTCATGTCCATTTCCCAATTAACAATAACTCCGGACATTCACATAGGACATGCTCGATAGTTTCGTCATCTCGTTCACACCTCCTGCATAGAGATGTGTCTACTAGCCCCAGTGTGTGGAGGTGTTTGCTGGGTTGACAATGGCCAGTTAAAAAACCAACTACCAAGCGTAAGTTTTTCCTGGTCATTCCCAAGTACTTTTCTGATGCTGACTTCCCAAGGTGCCTTAGTGTTACCTTGGCAAGTCTTCATTACGGCCCTCCTTCCCATCTTTTCACGGTTTGCGTGTGGGAGTGATATTGGCCACCTAAAAAAGATGATTTCAGTATGTTTCTAATGTATATTGGAATGAGTTCTACGACCATTTTCTTTGTTGGGACATTCCTGAAATCGATATTTTTCAATTTTTAACAACACCATATTGAAAAAATTAGTATTAACAGTAGTGTATTTGGAAGTGTTTACTTTTACCAGTTATTTACAGTGTTACCAGTATTTCTGAATGACTGCGCAGAATTTTTTAAAATACTGTAGTCAAATACTAATTTAACACTAATTCGCAACACTGTTTGCTGGTTTTAGGCCTGGTCGATCAACAACAGACCACATCTTTGTGCTAAGGCAAATACTGGAAAAAACCAATGAATTCAATATCGACACATATTACATACCATATTTTCGTAGATTTTAAATCGGCCTATGATAGTGTCCTAAGAAATAAATTGTATGAAGCCATGGATAAATTCCACATTCCCGATAAACTCATAAGATTGGTTAAGGCGACAATGCGTAAAGTTGTTTGCAAAGTCGAAATACAGGGCGAACAATCACAGGCGTTTGAAACGCATGTTGAGCTGCGACAGGGAGATGCGCTGGCGTGTCTCCTTTTCAAGATAGCTCTGGAAAAGGCGGCCAGAGATGCCCGAATAGACAACAGAGGAAATATTTTTAATAAATCATCGCAAATTTTGGCATATGCAGATGATGTGGACCTAGTTGCCCGTACAACACGCAAACTAGAAGAAATATGTATACCACCTTCTCAAATGCCTCAAAAAATGTGGGCCTGCAAGTAAACGAGGAGAAAACTAAGACGATGGCATCAACACCCAACAATAGAGCCAGAAACATCGGTCATCAATTCACGGTTGATAAGTCGTCCTTTGAAGTGGTGGACAAATTCACATACTTAAGCTCCCTGATCACCAAGGAAAACGTCATGACGGAAGAAATCAAGCGAAGGATAATCCTAGCAAACAAATGCTATTTTGGACTGAGTAGACATATGAGAAGCAGAAACTTAAGCCAAAAAACAAAAATAACCATATACAAAACCCTTATACACTCAGTGTTGACATATGGATCGGAGACATGGACCATCTCCAAGGCAGATGACTTTCTGCTTATATTTGAACGAAAAATTCTCAGGGGAATATTCGGTGGCATCTGTGAAAATGGTGTTTGGCACAGATATAAACATATATTTGGCGGTATAGACGTAGTATCTCTTATAAGAATAGGAAGACTAAGATGGGCAGGACATCTAGCAAGATCACAGGAGAACAACCCTCCTAGAAGAATTCTTATGTCACAACCTGTGGGAAGTAGAAATAGGGGTAGGCCAAAACTCAGATGGAAGGATGGTGTAGATGAGGATGGGAGAAAAGTAGGCGCAGCAAACTGGCAACGGTTGGCAATGGATAGGACTGGCGCAATAGACTTGGGAAGGTGGAGGCTCTTTCATAGGACTGTAGCACCATTGATGATGATGATGAATACTGTTATTAAACATTTATTTTCACACTTGTAAGAACGTAATTTTCGATCTTTTTTATTTTTTGTGTCGAATACCATTAATAAAAATTTATTATGTATAATTATTAATAAAATTGTAAACGCTCTCACTCGTACATTTATAAACAATCTGATATTGACAGCCTCAAATCATAAAAATGTCGATGTTATTCGTAAAAATGAATCGATATTAAATCGTCGTAAACTATGTCCCTTTTTAGAAGATTTTACATCTGTAGTAGTTTTTATTTGTTTTATTATTTTAACTTTATCTATTCCATGTTCATGTCTGTCGCAAGTTTCTGTCAATGCACGATACTATATGCGCTGGAGTATTAAAAAACTTTATGTGCGCCAGTTGTATATATTTTTCGTTGCCTTTTCTAAGTTTTCTTTTGTAATTTTTCGTCTTCTCGAAACTTTTACAAGTTTCTTGGCAACTTTTCATTACGTAATGGGAGATTTCTTTCCTTGTCGAAATTCGGAATTGGTTGAAAATTACTTTGGAGTTCCCATATCCTAGCATTTTCTTTTTGAAAGTTTTTTGGACACAGAATATTAACATTATAACTATGATCAGTTTGATTTAAAAGTTTTACTTTAACAATATTCTACAAAAACGAGAAAAAAATTCGATCGATTTATTGCGAGTGTTAAAACTTAGGACCTCATATAATTCCAGTATTAATTTCTATACATTATTTTTAAAAATTTTATGGCATTTCTTATAAACAATACGAATTGATGTTTTGTCGAAAATTTAAGTTCGATAAGCAGCAAGAAACTAATTTGTGTAACAAGCAGACCAAATAGGTATTAAAATGTTTTGAGTTCAAAATTTTTAATTATAATAAAATTAGATTAACACCAAAGGATGCTGCAAGAGCCGTGGCTTTAGTGCAAGATGGTCGTATCCAATATTATGCCGCCCAGGTGCTAGGTTGTGCTGTTCAAAGAGCCATTCGGCGGCCTAGTCGAATCCTAGTCCTAGAAACGGACTCTAGTACTCTAGTCCGGTTCCTGCTGTCTTCAACATAACTCATTTAAAAATAAAATAAAAATTCCATTTTTATTCAGTTGAAATGCGAAGACAAAACAATCTTATTTTTCACTTAGAACAGGGAGCGCAATCCAGCACTCTGAATCGACGATTTTCGACTCTTGTTGGAGTCTCAGCGGAGAGAACGTAAGGCCGATGCCACATTATGCGTTTTGACCGGATGCGGTGAAAACGCATCCGTTTCCAACGCAACCGGACCGACCTGTCACACTATGCGTTTTCACCGGATGCGGCGGAAACGCATCCGGTCAAAACGCATAATGTGGCATCGGCCTAAGCCTGCTGCTCCATACTCTAACTCTAAGTGACCAACACCGAGAGTTTATCCCCCACACCGCAACTGACGTGAATGGACTAGGTGACTAGCGTCATCTGGCAATTGAAAGATAAAGTAGTTTTCAATCCTAATAGCAATATTAATAATATTTAAAAATATTAAAATATTACTAAAAGATTTTTAAATTGAAAACTTATAGAATAGAATAGAAATATGCTTTATTGTCATGAAAAATTTAACAATTTTATAGACAAAGCTTACAAGAATCATAAATAAGAACAATAACAAATAACAAATACAATTTACTAAAATGATATAAATCGTCTATATAAATAAAAATAATAAAGAGAAACAAAAAAAAAACAGTAACAATCTATTGCAAAATTAAAAAAAAAATTTGCAAATTGCATATTCTACCTTAAGAAATTTAATAAGTTAAGTTAAGCTGCTGCATATGACACTCAAATATAGATTAAGATTATACTTATAAATAAGAATACTGTACTTTCTTAGTTATTGGTTAAGAAACTCTGCTGTTGAATAATATGGTCTTTCAGATAAATAGGCTTTAGTCATTTTACGGAACTTGGGGAAAGATGTTGCAGATTTAAGTTGTAGAGGGAGATGGTTGTAAAGTTTTTTTGCAGAATATAATATAGATTTCTTTACTAACTCACTGGACGGGATCGGTAAATAGATGTCAAAGGACTATTGGACTATTATTGGTCCATTTTCTTGGTAACACCTTCTAACGGTAACGGCTTCTAAAATTTGCAAGCCAGATGGATGCTGAAGCGAAGAAGACAAGAGGGAATTCAAAAAACTTACAATCCACGATAACTATTTAGTTTGAAGTCAAGATGAAGACTCCATTTTGGTTTAATCACACTTAAATCTTGTAACATCGACTTATTGTCACTATCGATGTAGCCGAAATGGCTAATTTTTTATACTGGTAAGGTCATTCGACCTACCACAGTAGCTAGTTTCAACTACTTTGGATCTGGAACTTTAACCTGATGATGAACTGATTAGTCCGAAAACGTTTGTTTGTATCGTACCAATGATGTACCCACTTTAAGTCCAACTTGGATCTTTTTTAGAAAAAATTTTAAATAAATTATATACCATCTACAAACAAGATTTTTACTTCTTTAGTAATTTTTATTATGGTATACAGCCAATGAGAGGGATTCTTCCCTTTTTATATTATTTCGGATTCGGACGATGAGACGTTAAGTAATCTAAGAAATTCCCACTAATATTAAATACGCCGACAATACGGTAATATTTGTCAATTATACAGGTGCCTACAAATCCTACTTAATAGTTAGTGGTAAATAATATAATATAGGCTTGCAATAAACTGAGGTTGTAATTATTATTATGCAAAACATTGATAATATGCAAGGAGGCATAAACTTCCGCATTATTTTAATGAGTATATCGAATTCACTATACTTAATTTATTGGGTAAAACATCAGAAGGACTTCGGTTAATAAATAAAAAAGAATGAAAAACATTTTTTAAGAAACGCTTTTCTTTAGTTACGAATGACTAAAATTAAAAATATAAAAAATCAACTAAAAAGCAAAAAATTAAAAAACTCGAAGGATCATTAAAAATAAACTGTCACACACATTTGTTAAAAAATTTAAAAATTCTAAGACATTCGTTAAAGAAAAGAGTGGGGCGAAAACCGTTTATCCGATGAAGACGAGACTTGTTGTTTCACTTCACTGTATTATTCCCAGTGGCGTATCCAAGGGAGGTGTCACGGAGGTCATGACCCCATACGAAAAAAATTTAAGCCCATCCAAAAAATTAAATCACCCTCAAGATCCATGCCCCCTCCCCCCCCCCCCCCACCCAAAAAATCTGATTACTCCTGTATTCAAACTTACTTTGCTAGTTTTCTGTGTCCTTGACTAGATTTCTATGTTTAGTTGTTTGTCTCCAGTGTAGCCTCTTTCTAGCCTCTTTCCCATTATGTGTAATGTTTTATCTGTGATCTACTTAAACCTATTAAGTAATTAGTAATGTACATATCTTTGTAAATAATAACATATTGTAAATATTAGAGGTAATGCCACAAAGTTAGCAATAGCTACATTATAAAACAGGGTGCTTAATGGAGCATCCTGTACATGTCATAATCATTTATCAACAAAGACGCTTATTGTCATTACTAATAGATTGCAGAATAAAGGAGTTAACAAAAAATCTGTGATCTAGCGCTTTTTCTTTTTAGCTCTTTAGATCTTAATATTTTAGCTAGCATATTTTATATTAAACTGCCTCTTTTTAATAATTTTAAAGTTTGTCAATGTGTCTGGTATTGTACTGTCAATGTAGACTTGATAGTACTGTATTCTTCACTGTTTCGGGTTTTGTCTTTATTGATTGAAAAAATATTGAGATTTTTTCCATGATAAATTCAATCGATGCTTCTTAATCATTTATATATTGTACATCAGCAACGTGTCCAATGACTCCAATCCAGATTGAGAATGGAATCATTTAAAACTTAGTTCTTGGATTGATAGATAATATATTAAATTTTGTTCGACATGAATGAACAACAGGAACAAATTTATCAGACAAGTTGAGAACAAGAGAGTTTTTTCAAGACCAAAATTATGTAAACTAATATTTTTAACCGATAAAATACACCTCTAATACCTCCATCATCCTATGGTTTTCAACATTTGTTTAAAATGTTGTCCTGAACACTGGCGGCTCGTGATTTTTACAATAGGGGAGGCTATACCTAACTGTAAAATATCTAGACAAATTTGCACTGGCAAAAAAAATCCGCCAAAAAAATCTAATTTAAGGTCCCATTTTTTGACCATTTTTTATTTACATTTTATAATATCATCATAATTCATAATATCATATCATGTTAAAAATAGTTAGTCTAATTGTAAAAGTGTATTATCAAAGTTTGTGTCGTTTATTCGTTAACAATTCTATATGCATATCAAAATAAATACAAAATCAAAAGTTTTGCAGTCCATACAGGTTGAAGGTTCACATTTTTTAAGATACTCAACTGAATTTTTTTAATTCTAAAAGCGGCCTACTGCGAATCAAAAAACACGGTAAATTACCGATATTTTGCTTGGCATTACAGATATCGGAAAAAGTTATTTGAACAAGTTGTTCCAAATATTATTCTAATCCCACATACCAAATTTCATCACAAAATTCGCACTTTTAGTTTTTTCTTTATTTGTAGTCAGAATCCTAAAATCGGAGAGGAGGCTGCTGGCCGATCAGCCACCCTTGCCCAATCTCCGGGCAGCGCGTGCGTTAAACTATAATGCAGCTCTAAGGAGACCGGGTCTCCTTAAACGCTGCTGGGCTGCGCGGAGCATTAGCAAGTGAGATATTCCGGCCAGCAGCCTCCGCTCCAATTTTAAGATCCTGACTACAAAATAATGAAAAAAACTAAAAGTGCGAATTTTGTGATGAAATTTGGTATGTGGGGTTAGAACATGATTTGGAACAACTTGTTCAAATAACTTTTTCCGATATCTCAATGAAAGATTACGTTATTAGTGAGGGCCGAAAGTCCCTGAGAACTTCTATAATGTTTATTTTAATAAGTTACAGAAGTGAAAACTAAGAGAAAATTTAGTGTGATTTTTAATTTCAAATATCTCATTCAAAATAAACTTTTTATTTATTCTAAGGGACTTTCGGCCCTCGGTAATAATTTAGTCTTTCATTCTGCGTTTAAATTTTTTTAAGTATATATTAGTTTTTTCAGGATTCGAAAACAATGGACACCACGTCCGTGGTAATATTTTCCAAATATATCTGTCTTACAACGCACTCAGTCGAATAGAATATTATCAGCCTATTGTTAGTCAGACATTGACAATCAGTGACAATTTTAAATATTTGACATGGCATCGGGAATATTTTGAGTTGTTGATTAAATAATATTGATATATAGTGTATTTGATAAATAATTGATTTAAGACGTGAACTTAATAAAAAGTTATTTATTGTGTATTATTTGTGGAAGATCCAAGCAGTGAATACATCAGGATAATATTCTGTGATCCAAGTATTTTGTTGTTCAAGATGTTCAAAATTGTAAGCGTTCCATAGTAACAATATATTATTAAAAAATCACTTTAACACTTTTCCTCTTTTCTCGATTGAGCATTAGTTTTTGTTGTAAATATAAATTATTACAATTACTGAATACATAGTTATTGAAAAAATTATCACATTTATTAACTGAATTATTAATTTGCAATTATACAAATAACAGTTACCTATCCAAGAACATTCAAAAGCCATCTCTTTAAGTTAATGATGACATTTTCAAGTAGAATGACATTCTAGTAATGTTTACATATCCATACCAGTGTGAATTTTACTACACGTAATTTGCCGTAAGACAGAAAAAGTAGGGTTAGACGTAAAATATTTGCGAATTATGTACCCATGGCCTTAAAAATAAATCTTATAGGCCTGGATCCCGCGTATCAAAAAAAGTTGATTAATAGCAAGCTGAAAATTTGTTAATAGCTTAACGGTGTCTAGTCGGACAAACTTTGATGTATGGGAACACTGGAACAGGGGAAGTTTTAATTGTGGAACGTGATTTTAATTGTGTACGTGTCATCCTGACAAGTTTATGATTGTGAAAACTAGCAGGTTGTTTTTAAGTTTATTCAATAGCAAACTTTACATTATAATATATGAAAAAAATTTTCTCTGACAAATATGTTGGCATTTTAATAAGTCCGACACGTAGAACATGTCAAATGACAGGAATTATATTGGGGTAAATAGCACTCTCATTTGTGCATGAGAGTTTAATGAAAAGGTAACAAATCAATTGGAAGTTCTGTCCGATAAAATACATGGGACGTTTTCGTAGTCTGACAATCTAAACCTGTAACCTGATCCACAATTAAAACTTCCCCTGTTCCAGTGTTCCCGTACATCAAAGTTTGCCCGACTAGACACCGTTAACCTATTATCAAATTTTCAGCTTGCCATTAATAAACTTTTTTTTTAGTACGCCGGATCCAGGACTAATATTATGACAACAGATGAATTTTATGTTAGACAAATATTTTGGTTTATTAAAATCCTTAATTTAACTAAAAATAATAATTCCTATTATATGTGTAGAAGGTTCACAAATATAGCGTCTTAATTATTATTCCAATGGCGATAGGCGCCCATACACACGGGCAGGGGGGGGGGGGGCGTGGCTCCCCCCTAGCTTTTCGGGAAAGAACAAAAATTAAATTTATATTACATAAACGTATTTTTGTCAAAAAATTATTGGATAATTTTGAGAGATAAATTGGAAACAACATATTTATTAATAAAATAATTCACATATTGGGTAATTAATAGTTTAACAGAAAATCTGTGTGTCTGCGACAGCGGTCTATATGGAATGTGCATAATACACATTTCGCACAGTCAGGGTATGCTATTAACGAAAACATTGAAAGAGATTAGAAACGTGGGAACATAATATATACTGTAACCGACACCCAAAATTACAAATTAAATGAATCATTTTTTTATAATACTGCAAAGAAAATCATATCAGCAAGAAATCCGATCACTGACCGATAATCACTAATGAGCCATTCGTCTTTGAGAACTGGCACTATAAAGATAAAGTGTAAAATCTGTGATTATATTTGTTTTCTATAATATTAAGTTTTGTGTACACCGAATAGAACCATCTTCATAAGCAGAAATAAATTCATATTGAAAAATAATTTTTTAAATTGATTGAACATAGTCAAATTTTAGTTTGCAAAAGTATTTTTTAGTAAGTAGATTCTTTTTAAAGTGTACATTATGATGAACACAACAATTTTATTTAAATGAAAAACAGGTGATCTTTGATGACGAATGAGTGTTATATACAGGGTGTCCCAAAAGTAGCGGAAAGGTCGAATAATTCGCGAAATGAACATCGGATCGAAAAACTGAAAAATATGTGTTAAGTAAATATTTCTCAAAAATCTATGCGATGACACTAAACAAGTCCACCACTTCAACCCCTGGGTGTGGAGCGGGGGGTAACTTTAAAATCTTAATGGAACCCCTAATTTTTGTTGCAGATTTGGATTTTCCTTGTAAAAATAAGCAAATTTTATTCGAGCCATTTTGCGAATGGTGGATAGATAGCGCTATAATCGGAAAAAACGATATATCGTGATACCATAGCAAAATTATAGAAACGGTCTAATATCTCGAGAAATATACTTCCAAATGAAAAACTAAAAAACATGTTTTTAATATTTTTCAAAAATCTATAGAATTACACCAAACAGGATTTTTCATTCCACACTCTGGAGGTGGGGTGAGAGTTAACTTTAAAATCTTAAATAGGAACCCCCGTTTTATCGTGCAGATTGAGTTTTCTCCTCAAAAAAAAGGTAACATTTATTCGAAATTTTTTTTAGAATTGTTGACGGATGGAATAATGGAAAAATGCGATTTATTTGCGCCATCTATCAACGATTCTAAAAATGTTTCGAATATATGTGACTTATTTTTCATAAGGATTCTAAATCTGCAAAAATAAAGGGGGCTCCTTTTTAAGATTTTAAAGTAAAAACTTGGTTCGACACATACTCATGGTTAGTCTACTCGCCAAAGTTGAAGGCAGGGCTTTGCAAGCATTGTATTCTTTTCAAACGGGTTTTAAAGAGATGCGCAACTTTTGTGGTACCCATGACATTTCCATTTAAAAACTTGGTCTAGTATTTAAATGTATGAATAATTTCTCACAACAGGGTTCAAACTAGGTTTTTTAGGTGGTTTAAACTACAGTAGACTCCCTCTATAACGAGAACTGAAATGGTGGACTAATTATCTCGTTATAAGCGGTGTTTTGATGCCTCTTACGTAGTTTATTAGATGTCGATGGTCAACCTGAACAGTGAACAATGAGACTTCGCCGTCATAAATTGTAAATTTCCTCTAATATTCAATATCGGTCGATAAACAGACAGAAGTTTATTACAGGTGGCCGAGTTTATTACAGCACTGGCCTCGATAATAAGACAGATGTTGGGCATTTCTATGTACAGGCAGTTGGGGCATTTATTTATTTATGACCATTACAACACTAAAAACAGATAAAGACACGTATTCTTCGATTTCAATTTTCCTCGTTGTAACCAAATATGCCTCGTTATAGTTCAATAGGAATTTAATGGGACACCTAATGTACCTCGTTATAAGCGAAACCTCGTTATACCCGTGTTCGTTATAGAGAGAGTCTACTGTATATATTGTCATCCGAAATATACAAAATGTAATGTGCAACATCTTCACGTTTGGCCCCCCCTAAAAATTTTTATATGGGCGCCCTTGCCAATGGCCTCCTAAAAATGACGGTAAAGTAGTAAAAATAACCCCCTCTTATAAATCTTCTATTGTTGAAACTTTGTAAGTGGTCAGGACCGACGTAAATCCTAATTAAATACGGGAAATATCGCATGGTCCTTGGACCTAAGCACTTGGCACGGCCCTTTTAAAAGTTCAAAAGTTCTTAAGCCCCCTATTTATTGCTTGGTTTGTCCCTTACCACAATTACCATAATTATTATGCATAAGTCGAGACACTATAATCGTGAACCTGGTATACATAATGTCAAAACCTCTATTATAGCTGATATTATTTACCTAGTTGGCTTATCTAGTTGTTTTTTCTATTTGTTTTTATTTGTCATTTATTTAAATCGGGGCCTTTGTGAATAAAATATGTAAATAATTTTTTTCTAGAAAATATGTTATTTACAATTAATCATTTATAAATAATTGTAAAATGATTAATACCATTGTATATTTATTAATTATAAAATTAAAATACTAGGTATATGAAAGCCAGTTGGGATAAGGAATAATAATAATTATTGAATGTGTTCCTAAAAACATACCTAATATTTTTGTCTGTATTTTAAAAGTGAACAGAGTGCCTATATTTAAATGCATTTTAAAAGCATAATTAGATGCCCTCCAATTTTAGAAAAACCTGGATAGTGGCCAAAAATTACATTCAAAATGTGACCTACAAAATAAAACAAGAAGACCTTACTCACCTGAAAAACGAGTCAATCCTGCTTTCTTAAAATCCACAACATATCCATACAAAACAGTCACAAACAAAAATCGTAAAAAAACACAAACCAAAACAAAACAAAAACTGGATTTGAGATTAGGTAACCTCGTATCACACTTGCATAAATAAACTATCGATATTATGGGCCGAAAGTGTCACACGGTACGTCCAGCGGCAAAGAAATGTCCATCTAAAAAATTTCTGTTTACATTCCCCGGTCGTTACAGGTGCTGCATAAGATCGTACTCGATAAATTACGTTACGTACACCTCTCTTCAGCGTATCCGCAGCGATACTGTGCGGTGCGAGCGTAGTAGGCCGCGCGGGCTGGTGAAACAGAATGACGAGGCGAAGGAAAAATACTTAATACGGTTCGCGCCGAACGCGTACCATATAGCAGCCCAAACAAACTGTTGACATTCATTTCGAGGCAGCTTATCGAATAATTAAGTGAGTTACTATAGGATGCTCGAAAGGTATAACCTGATGGTGAAGAATGAGTGACAGTCCGGCCGCCGACTTTGAAGTCGATGCCAAGACAACTTGACGATGATGATGATTTGTTGCATTTTTTCTTTTGGTGGTTTGTTGTGTTGTGTTATGCAGTTGCGCTCCGAGTGGAGTGACGGAAGTCGGAAATGTGTTGTAAAGATGCAGCTGCTTTATGTCTGATTCTGATGGAATTTTCAATCACAATTTGTCAGAGAAGAACTGAAGAATTTTTTACATTAGACAATTATTGACATTCAATAAATAAAGTATAAAATAATTTAAATATCCAAGAAAGAAACCCGAACATCTTTCCATTTTAAACTAATAATCTACCTCTTCTTCGTAGCCTTCACTTATCCACTTCCACTCCTCGATACACTCATCTTCCAATTATTGCCATCTTTCTGTTTAGGGCAGCCTGCATAATTTTTTGTCAGCGATATTTTGGATATCTTCTAGCTAGGCAGAGGCGACGCGTGACTTTTTCTGAAGTGTTATCAAAACCAGATGCAAAAAATCTTATTTAAAAAATGAACATATGGCTAAATGTATATATACACTCACCGGCACAAAATTCCGCCACCCAAAATTTTTGATTAAGTTTGACAATCTATAACTTTATTATTTGTACTTCGATTTTAAAGATTCTTGCACGAGTTTGTAGGTACATGTATTGATGTCAATAATTGCTATTATTCCGGTAACAAAAAATTTTTGCTTAGATGGCATTATACGGGGGTGAATGTAAGCGTTGTTCTTTCTCCTAACTTTAAAAAATTGTGTGGAAAAATTGGAGGGCTGATTTTGTTTCATACTCCTTTTGGATTATCCTGGAGGTATCACTAAGGTCTTGTTTTTTTGAGTTATCTGAATATCTCTTTTCTTGTAAGAGCTGTAATTAAAAACACTGCTTTGAAGGTTTATTTAATTAAAAATATCAAACGCACTAAAATTAACAAAACAAAACAAATTTAACAACAAAACAATTCAATAGCGGTTATGTCCACCTCTTGCAGCAACGACTGCTCGCAATCTCTTTAGCATCTAATAAAGATGTGTTTTCCTTGCCTGGGGAATAGCCCGATATTCCTCTACCAGGGCCATAACTATACCAAATTTTCTGGAGGCCTAGGATGACGGCAAATAGCTTTTTTTGTTCATCCCATAAATGCTCAATATAATTGAGATCTGGGCTGCATGCGGGCCGTTCTAATCTTATCAATCCAACCTCAATTGTATGAGTCAATCAGTGTTTTTATTTACAAAAAATGGTACAGCTCTTACAAGAAAAAAGATATTCGGATAATTCAAAAAACAAAATGTTGGTGATGCCTCCGGGAAAATATGACAGGACTATGAAACAAAATCAGCTATTGCATTTTTTCACAGAATTTTTTAAAATTAGGAAAAAATACAACGCTTCCCTTCACCCCTGTACAATGACATGCAAGCAAAATTTTTTGTTACCGGAATAATACCAAACAATATGAATACATGTACCTACAAACCGGTGTAAGAATCTTGAAAATCGGAGCACAAATAATAAAGTTATAAATTGTCAAACTTAATCAAAAATTTTGGGTGGCGGAATTTTGTGCCGCTGAGTGTAGCTTCAATAATATCATTTTGTATGTCACTTGAAACTCTCGAAAAAACAGATGTTTCTAGATGTTGACAAAATTTTTGATCTTTTTTGGCAAATAATGTTAACAATTCCCTGTAATTGCCTGGATTGTCAGAGTCGTCGCACTCAAAATGACCACGAAACGCTAGTTCTTGTTTGGCCCAAAAACATACAGTAACTCTTATAAGTGTGCTAAGGATATACCTATGGGTCATTCCACGAACATACGCCTGTTTTGGATTATTTCGACAACGAATATTTTCCTGTGCAAAATAAGAAGAGCGAAAGTAAATTGCAAATTACATTGATGTTTATTGGAATAATTATTAGCGCCATTTACTTTCGTACTTCTTATGTTGCACAGTAAAATATTCGTTGTCGAAGTAATCCAAAACAGGCGTATGTTCGTGGAATGGCCCATATCTATTTTTTTAACAAACTCATTATGTTTAGCAATATTTGCTTTAAAAGCTTGGTTAAGAGAACTTTTGATTTTTGTTTTGCCAAACTGAATCAAATTGGGTATACATCTTACATGTTGGTAACGGAGAAATTTCATGTCTCCTTTTTAAAAATCTAACACTATTTAAATCGTGAACCTGGTCCACCCATTTTTCTGTAGAAACTAGAAGACATGGCCAACAATACAGTATATTTTTCTTGCAACCATAATATAACCAAGGATTTTCACTTTACCAACTAAATTTAAAATATCGACCTACTTTTGTTGATTCCTTTTTTAAATTGTTTAATATAGGTCTTTCATTTTTAATCTCATTTTTTTCTTCAAAATTATACAAGGAGAATTACTTTTCAAGTAGTTGATCGATTAAGAAGCAACACTCATCCATGGTTAACTGCACGCACACTTTTTATAGGTACTGTCACCAATTTTAAATCTGGTAACAGCGCTACTGATACACAGCGCGCTTATGCCGTCGCTTCTTCAAAATTTTCAGTCACTAGCCGGTCCCGAGCGCCAGCGTGGGTATATAACCATTGTAACCAGAAATGAGTCTGGTAACAGAGTATAATAAAGTGCAACTGAGTCACATAAACTCGCAAATATTTTCGTGTCTACGATATATGGTTTACCTATACGGTTTGTAGGGTTCGAAAGTGCCGCCCTATGTGACCGGCCCATTGCCACTAAGCCGCAGTTTCAAGAAAGTCCGTTACTCGAGTTTTTCTTCATTTCTGACTCACTTTCTTGAATTTATTCCCGGTACAGCCCTTTCCATGACAGTATTGTTCTGAAACTATTTTCTTGTGGCATCTTAATGCAATTTACTACTTTTTTTTGGGAATAAGCCACAATTGAAGACCTTGGAACCAGAAGGGGACATGCTACCAAACAATACTTTGGAGAAAACATCATTTTAAACTTATTTTCAAATCCTGAAATCCAATTTTTACATTTTTCTCGGAAGCAAGGCGTCTAATCGTCTGGAAATATGTTATTAAATACACAATAAAAGTAACAGAAATGTTTATTTTACTGTTTTTGAGTTTTTGAACTATGAGGCTTATCCCCTTTTGTATAAAAAATTATATTCTAAAAGTTAACATAAAATTCAGCAATAAAATAATTCAGTTGTGAATATTTTCAATAGCTTAAAAGAAGTCCAAATGTTAAGTGTCTTCCAGTGGTTCATTATTCTCAGTATCTGGTAGAATCTGTTGGTAAGCACCAATTTCTGTCTACACTGTTTTGTGCAATCGTAAGGTGCACCTAATTTTTTTGGTTCTATTTTCTTCCCTTTTGTATTTATATATTCGTAACCTATATTTCTTTTAGTCTTGCGCTTAATTTTTTTATGTCGTCCGTTTATGGCTATATTTGTGTCTCCATCTAGAAGGCGCCTTCTTTTCTGAAGTTGGCAAGACACCTGGAGAAATCTATGGGGTATAAACCTTATTCATTTTCCTACAATAAAGTAAGTAATTTACTAAAAGGGATAAGCCACAAAAAACCTTTAGAACAATCCTAATATTTTTAGGTTCGAAAAATATAACATAAGGGGACAAGCCACACATTTAATAAACATACCGTTCCTAAGTTTATGTTTTAGGAATCGCTGCTACCTACTTGCGCATACTGTATAGTCTTTGACATCTTCGCTTTCATTTAAAAATGGATCTTGGTCACTGTGTTCAGAATCAAATTCAGAAACGTCTATTTTCCATTTACATGCACGGGAATGTTCCGCCGCCATGTTGATTACTACTGTGGCTTGTCTCCTTCTGTTGCAATATAAAGTTATGGTGACATAAGGGGACTTACTACAGCGGCGCCATCTATGAGAAATCAGCTGAAATTTTCTGTTTGGCACATTAATATAGCCTTAAACTGTGCGATTTCTACTTTAACTCATTTTTAACGAAATTGTGGCTTGTCCCCTTCTGGTCCCAAGGTCTTCAATTTTACTATACCCTGTTTTTTACCTAGGAGGCGTAATTGAAATTTACCGCGCCGTAATGCTTGTTTGTAATTGGTCCAATCTCAGGCAAGTTTACTGCACTGGTATGAAATTTTGACACTATTGACATTTATGAAATTTTGGCACTATTGGCATTTCATAGGTTAATTAAGTTATATCGGCAGTTTTTTGTATTTTCTGCGTTGTTCCTTTAACTTTTAGATTTTTAGTCTGCTTTTGTATAAAAACAGGTATTTTTAGAACTCTTCAGTCAATTTTACAGTGGATTCCCGATAAGTCGGCCCCCGATAACCCGGACCGATTTTCATCAGACAAATATTTAACAATAAAAATGTATGTAATATAATATTTGAGAGATAATGGGTATTTGTGTAATTTGAACTAAACGATAGTAAAAATGACTCATGGTATAGGGCGGCAGAGTGACGTTCATTGCCTCGGATTATCGGAAACAACAGGCACCTGTTATTTCTTTATTTATTTCAAAATATCTTAGCATTGTTTAAAAAGACAAATTATATTTTAAACAATGGCCTTAGTCTCCACTGTTCTTAAATAACATAACATCGTTCCGATTGGGACCGTACTGTGTATATACTAAATTTACAATCAAGATGCAGTAGAAATAAACAAACCAAGACACGTTAAATGCTACTAGAATAGGGTGACCAAACGTCCCGTAAAAACGGAATTGTCCCGTTTTTTAACGATTTGTCCTTGTGTCCCGAAAAAGTCTCTCGGGACGCCTAAGTGTCCCGTATTTACGTTGGGTTGATTTTATGCATCTGACTATATTTTCTCTCTTTAATTCTTCAATTTCGGCATTTGATTTCATTCTTATTTCTCCCTATCTTGTTACATTGTGGCACAGTATTGTTCTCATTATTTTTCTTTCAAATTTCAGAAGGTCTTCCTTCCTCTTTCTTGTTAATCGTCATTGTTTCCATCCCATATGTAACAACAGGTCTTATTAAGATCTTATTATCTTATATATATATTCATCTTTGTTCTTTTACTTAGAGTTTTGTTTCTCAGCAGATTTCTATTCAATCCATATTTATGTTTTTTTGGCTTTCAGAATTCTTTCTTCGGTTCTCTCTTTTCCGGTTTTCCTTATTGTTACTCCTAAGTAGCTAAAGGTGGATACAGTTTCAAATATTTATGGTTCTGTGTTATTGTAATTGTACGGCCTTACTTCTTCATCACAGTCTTCCTTTGCAGTGAATAGCATTTTTTTGTAATATTCTTCCCATATTCTACTGTTCTGTTTGTCTTCAAATGCGATTTCTCCTTTTTGGTTTTTTAGTCCGCTTGTTTTAATGCTAGGCGTATTTTTGGTTGCTCTGACTTTTTTGTAAAATTGTTTTATGCTATGGTCTTTCCTGTCCTTTTCAATATCCTCCAGCGAAACCAGTCATTTTTCTTTTTATTTGTTACGTTAGCCTTATTTCTCGCTATTTTATATTCTTTCCTGTTTTGTTCTGACGGGTTGTTGATTCATGTCATTCTGGCGGAGTTTTTTAGTGTTCTGTCTGTTTCGCAGCCTTGATGTAATTTACGATCATGTAATTTACGTAAGTAAATTGAAAAGGATTTATATTTCCCAAATAAGCTAAAACACCATGTTTCAATAATTACGTCTCGATGGAGGCCCCTCCTTGGCAGTGGTGCACCCAAGGGGGTTAATCCCCCCGAGCATATGAAAATTATATAAAGAATAGTAGGAAATAGCTATTTGTATAACAAGGGAGGAAAGTGCTACTTTTCCTCCCGAGAATGAAGTTTACTGCCCGACGCGTAGCGGAGGGCAGTAATCATTCAAGGGAGGAAAAGGCACTTTACTCCCATGTTATACATATGGTTTTCCACCTTCCTCAAACAACAAGTCATTTTATCATTTTTACTTAATTTATTTATGTAACTAACCAACAAAATTTATTAGAACTAAAACTAACAAGTAGATACATAGACCAGGGCGGATCTGTAAAAATATTAGTACATTTGGACGTTGAGAGGTGACTCAAATTTTTTTGCAGAAATTGCTTCAAAATAAATCAAATAATAATATTTGAGTTATCCTCCTTCTCAAAAAGGTCCGGAACATTGTTTAAATAATCAAAATGTCAAAAAATTAAGGAAAAATTTGATTTTTTTCTTGGTTTTTTGATTATAACTTTAAAAGTATTCATTTCCGAGAAAAGTTGTACTAACATAAAAGTTGCGTAATTAAATTTCATACAATGTAGAATTGGTTAAAAATTTAAAAAATAGTCACCCTTGTCGCAAAATGGCAATAATTGTGAAAAAAAAACATACAAAAACAAGTATTCGCATTTTACGTTTTTCAACCATTTATGCTACACTTAGGACCTTCATATTTCACCCTGAAAAACTATATGATACAGTAAAATAATACTGTAAAATTTCATTAAAATCGGTTCAATAGACTTTGCAAAATAAATTTTGCAATCCAGCTTTCGTAAAAAAAATTATTTTTTCAAAATGTTACAGGACTGAAAATAAAGCAGATAGCAAGTTGAAAATTTTTTTGCATCTAGAAGTGTACTGTACCTTTCATTTGCAATTTTACAATATTAAAATAGATTAACACCACGGCGTCAGGATTTTTTTAAATAAACATTAATTATATTGGTGCTACGCGCAGGACAGCGGATAGTTTGCTCTGAGTGGGCATTCCAACGACCTTTGATAATTATTGATACATTTTAATTTTTATTACATTTCGATATAAATAAATAAATTTGTTTATTGCAAAATAAAAACACATACTCTATCCTTTGAAATAACACTTTTGTTAGCAAAAATTTTCTTTGTTCATATATTTTAACTTAAATAATAAAATTTTATTATTTTTAAGCATATGCAATTGTTTAAACAATATTTCACAAACAATAATAAAATTAGTTTGATTTTTGTGGAATTAAAATATTAAAATACAACAAAATATAGAGTAAGAAAATAATATATTAGATAAAGATTGGAAGAAATTTTGGTGAAAATCAACTTGTGTGAATCGAACACCGCAGTCCTGCGCGTAGCACCAAAAATTATTGTTTATTTCAAAAATTTTTTGACGCCGTAGTAATTAATCGATTTTAATTTTGAAAATTGCAAATGAAAGGTACAGTACACTTCTATAAGCAAAAAAAAATTCAACTTGCTATCTGCTTTATTTTCAGTCCTGTAACATTTTGAAAAATGAATTTTTTTGCGAAAGCTGGATTGCAAAATTTATTTTGCAAAATCTATTGAACCGATCTTAATGAAATATACAGTATTGTTTTACTGTATCATAAAGTTTTTCTGGGTGAAATATGAAGGTCCTAATTGTTGCATAAATGGTTGAAAAACGTAAAATGCGAATACTTGTTTTTGTATGGTTTTTTCGCAATTATTGCTATTTTGCAACTAGGGTGACTATTTTTTAAATTTTTAACCAATTCTATATTGTAGTAAATTTAATTACGCAACTTTTATTTCAGTACAACTTTTCTCGGAAATTAATACTTTTAAAGTTATAATCAAAAAACGAAGAAAAAAATCGAATTCTTCCTTCAATTTTTGACATTTTGATTATTTAAACAATGTTCCGGACCTTTTTGAGAGGGAGGATGCAGGAGGAAGCAATTTCTGCAAAAAAATTTGAGTCACCTCTCAACGTCCATCTCAAAACAGATGCGCCCTGGACTAACAGTATAACTGTCAGCTGTCAAATATAAGTCAAATTATTAATGTAAACATTGTTAAATAAAAAGAAAAATTTACTGTTTTTTACCATTGAAAAATACAGGATGTTTTATAAATAAATGTTAAAATGTATCGATACTTACGTAATAGCAAATAGATATTGTACAGGGCGTCAATAAGTTATATTTCATGAATGAAATACCATGACGTCACTTTTACTTTTCCTCCCTAGGGAAGAAAAGTACAACTTTGCTGCCTACAATCAGGTCCGGAAAAGTATACTTTCGGTAGAGGTAGGTGGAAAATGTAAATTATCTTTCACAAACAATACAAAATTCTAGGTGCCCTACTGCTCCTTGGATGTGTCCCGTTTTTTCAAGTTTATGATTTGGTCACCCTATACTAGAAGCACTCCCGAATCTTAATTTAAAATGTATAAACATTAGAAATCATGATTTGGGATTTACAATGTATATACATTGTAAATTATGATTCGGGAGTGCTCCAGTAGCATTTAACTTGTCTTGGTTTGTTTATTTCTACTGCATCTTGTAATTTTGTATAGTATAGTCGTATTTCAATTATAACGGAGTTTATCTGTAAGTATATCGTATTTTATTAATTTTCACCATATTCTCCGGCTAACCAGAATTTTCGATAATCCGGATCGGCCGTGGTCCCCATAGGCGTAACCAGGATGATCCTACGGGGGGGTTTCAACTACCTGAAAGGGGGAGTTACAACTACTGGAAGGTCTCTGAGGGCTATGGTGTTAAGCGTATAGAGCTCAAAGTACATCCCAATGGGGGGGGGTTATAACCCCCAAAGCCCCCTGGTTACGCCTATGCCATTTACTCAAATTATGTATATATGTCAAGAACGTAAAATTGTAGACAAATGATCCCAGCTCCATAGGCGTAACCAGGATGATCCTAAGGGGGGGGGGGTTACAACTACTGGAAGGTCTCTGAGGGGTATGGTGTTAAGCGTATAGAGCTCAAAGTCCATCCCAATGGGGGATTATAACCCCCAAAACCTCCCCTGGTTGCGCCTATGGTGGTCCCGATTAATCCGAGTTATCGAGGTTCCACTGTATTAGTATAATATAATATTTATAGATTACCGTCGAAGGCCGACATGATCAACCAAAAAAGAAGATGTATTGGTTGATTTTTCTAATGACATTATTGGGTGTGAGTCTGTCTTTTCAGTTTACTCCTCCTGGTTTAAAAACAGGATATAGAAAATTAGGTTTATTTGACGTTTAGATTTCCACTTCGGATATCGTTCTCAAATGTTTAGTATTTTGATAACGATTTCCGAGAAATTGAAAGTGGAACTCTAAGCGGCAAATAAACTTAATTTTAAAGTAAAATTGTGGCTTATTCCTAACAAAAGTAGTAAATTTCCATAACAGATCGTGTTCTTTGGAACTTGTTTAGAGATTTAAAACTGGCAAAAAACAAGACCCAAACCCTATTTTGAAGAGAAGCTTTGATATTGACGTTGTGTTAAATTTTTCTCAATGTAAACATTTCATGTATTTATAGGTAAAATAAAACTATTTTCTACTAACCTTTTATTTTTATCTCATATTAGTGCTAGTGCGGCAGATTCGTGCAAATATTATAAGAATTGTGCATTTAATGATAGAATCATATAATTTGGACCACATATACTACAAATATAAAGGTTCAAAATTAGATATGAGGCCTTCTCAGATTTTACCTTTTACAAAAATGGCGGGGATTCAAAATGGCAACGATACATATGTGACTAATAGCACGATAACTTTTAAACGAAAAGTCCGACTTCAACCAAATTTGGTACATGGGTTCTTTTTTTGATGTATAAGATCGTGCTCTTGAACCGGAAGAATCGGTTTACCAGAAGTTGTGTTTTTCCTGATTTTTTTGTAAAAATATGTTGTTTATTTTTTCAATTCTTTCACCCTGTATATATTAATTTTTCAAAAATTTAATACCGGCGTTGAAAAGAGCGGAAAAATATTTTTTAGGAAATATTTTGAACTCTTTAGTTATATTAATTACCATTTAATAAATGCATAACGTATCTTCACATGTTGGTACCTATGTGCGGCAGATTCATGCAAATAATAATATAAGAATTATTGTGCCTTTAATGGTAGAAGAATATAATTTGGACCACACCTACTACACATACAAAGATTCAAATTTAGATATGAAGCCATCTCAGATTTTGTCTTCTACAAAAATGGCGGGCATTCAAAATGAATCTGCCGCCCATAGGTACATGTGAACATACGTTATGCATTTATTAAATGGCAATCAACATAACTAAAAAGTTCAAAATATTTCCTAAAAAATATTTTTACACTCTTTTCAATGACGGTATTACCTTTTTGATAAATTTATACATACAGGGTGAAATAATTGAAAAAGAAACAACATATTTTTACATAAAAAACAGTAAAAACACAACTTCTGGTAAACCGATTCTTTCGGTTCAAGACCTCGATCTTATTCATCAAAAAAAAAAGAACCTATATACCAAATTTGGTTGAAATTTGACGTCTCGTTCAAAAGTTATCGTGCTATTAGTCACATATGTATAGTCGCCATTTTGAATGCCCGCCATTTTTGTAAAAAGAACAAAAACTGAGATGGCCTCATATCTAAATTTGAACCTTTGTATGTGTAGTATATGTGGTCCAAATTATATGCTTCTACCATTAAACGCACAATAATTCTTATAATATTTGCAGGAATCTGCCGCACATAGGTACATGTGAAGATACGTTATTGCATTTATTAAATGGTAATTAACATCACTAAAAAGTTCAAAATATTTCATAAAAAATATTTTTACGCTCTTTTTAATGGCGGTATTAACTTTTTGAACAATTAATACATAAAGGGTGAAAGAATTGAAAAAAAAAACAACATATTTTTACATAAAAACCGGGAAAAACACAACTTCTGGTAAATCGATTCTTCCGGTTCAAGACCTCCATCTTATACATCAAAAAAAGAACCTATATACCAAATTTAGTTTAAATCTGACGTCTCGTTCAAAAGTTATCGTGCTATTAGTCACATATGTATAGTCGCCATTTTGAATGCCCGCCATTTTTGTAAAAGGCAAAATCTGAGATGGCCTCATATCTAAATTTGAACCTTTATATCATCTGTAGTATATGGGGTCCAAATCATATACATCTATCATTAAATGCACAATTGTTTCATATATCGGCTGCACTATGCAGAATATTTCAAATTTTTTGTTAGAATACAGGATTATAATGAAATAGTGGTTAATATTGTTAATATTCACCAAAATACTCAATTTTGGTAATTAAAATTTTGCTGTTTTTATTATGACAATTGCATTGAATTATGAAAGCCTTTGTGCGAGGTTGCCAATTTTTATTTTAAGTTGTTTAAACTTGAAAATGTAAGATATGTGAGCAAGTTCATACGTCATACACGAAATAAATAAAAAAAGGGGGCTTTATAAAAAAAATCAATAAATAATATAATTCTTAGTAGTTGATGCGGTTATATTTGTATAAATAAAACAATCATCTAATATGATAGCCAGGGAGGTAGTGTCAAATTTAACCGGAGCATTTTAGCATGGCTGCTTTCTTTTTTTTAGTTAGGTATTCCAAAGCTTATTCCAAAGCTGTTCCAAAACCGGGGATTTTAGACAAGAAAAGGTAAAATATGAAACTTGATGGAAAAACGCTACAACTTATGTCAAATATTTATCTACGTGACTTGCAACTCTTAATAGCCTTGCTGACTTCTCTCCTAGCTTTCACTCAGGCAATCCGGGTTCAAATCCTGGCGTTGAAATTTTTTTTTTGTTTTTAAAATTGACATTTTATTTTGAAAAATAATTATTTTTATAATCAGGGCGGTATTCAGCGGAATACTGGATTTATTGTGTGTTTATTGATTTGCACACTTTAGATAGCTATTTTCTATTGGATATATTGCGTTTGGAAGGAATTGGCGTTAACCACTGGATTTATTTCATGACAAAGCTATTTAGTATTAATTTATCTCAAATTCTAAAAAACAGGATTTATTGCGTTTTGATTGATCGCTCCTCATACAGACAAACATCCATTTATATATATCTACCTATTATAGAGAACAGGGAAATATTTAGATTGCTATTAAAAATGGGGGTTGGTGATAGAAGAGTGAAAAATTAGGGTTGTATGTATCTTTTGGTTCTACATCATATTACATTAAGAAAAAACAGTTTGTCCAAAAAATAAAAAAAATGTCGGGAGGGGGTGGGGAGGGCAACCCCCTTTTTCACTTAGATTGGTTGTACTAACTCATGAAGCTTCAGGGGTTCATTTACAAGAACTTTGCTTATTAAGGTCAATCATAATATTTATGATCAAATGCATAGTTCTATTTTATAAGTTCTATGCATAATTCTATAAAAGACATACAGATTTTTTTATATTGTCTCGTATAAATAATACAAACGTGGTATTATAAAAATAATTATTTTTTAAAGTAAAATGTCAATTTTAAAAACAAAAAAAATTTCAACGTCAGAATTTGAACCCGGATTGCCTGAGTGAAAGCTAGGAGAGAAGTCAGCAAGGCTATTAAGAGTTGTAAGTCACGTAGATAAATATTTGATATAAGTTGTAGCGTTTTTCCATCAAGTTTCATATTTTACCTTTTCATGTCTAAAATCCCCGGTTTTGGGCCAGCTGACACATTATTTGTTAATAAGCTTTGGAATACCTAACTAAATAAAAAGAAAGCAGCCATGCTAAAATGCTTCGGTCAAATTTGACACTACCTCCCTGGCTATGAGATAAGTATGTTAAAAAGTTATTACAATATTATAAATTCTCGTTTCTATTTTAATTTCTACTAATATAGCTGACATTTTTCAGATATCGCTCATATTTTATAATAATGCGATAGAATTATAGTCACAATTATGTTGTCTTTCATGTCACGTACAATATTAAAAGTCCCATAGAAATATTCGATACTTAAGTCTGAACGACGGTTTATTGGCAAAAGAATATAAATCGATTTCTTTTAACAATGTCTTCATATTCCTACCTCTACCTAGCGTAATTGGAATAAAAATGAATAGTTCCTTTAAGAATCTTCTTGAATATCAATTTTGCATTTATTAGTAGTTTCCGCTCAGATCGGAAAATTTCAATTTAAAATTATCTCGGCTTAACTGAGCCCCAAAGAAAAACTTCAACTAGAGCATTAACGTAGATAAAACGGATTAATTAAGTGTTTATTAAACTTTAAGATGTTTTTAGATAGAGGAGGCACTAGTTGGTATATTATATGTATAAGAATACTTTAAAAAATATGAACACAGACAAAATTTATAATATAACAAATGTTAGCAAATGTTTAATGCAAATGAAATGAAAGTATCAAAGTTCTGTATATGTAGAATAAAGAGGGTGAAACAGCTGGCATCCTTAGCTCATTGTCCGTCCTGCCATTTACAGGAAGATAGAAGTCACCAGGGGACATATCCCTTACGTGGGCAGGTGTAGGCCAGGCCTCGTCAAATGCGTACTCTCATATTGACGATGGCTCGGGTCATTCACATAGGTCATGCTCGACACTTTCGTCTTCTCGTTCACACATCCTGCAAAGAGGTGTGTTTACTAGTCTCAGTGTATGGATGTGCTTGTTTAATTGACAATGATCAGTTCAATACCAACTGTCAAGCGTAGGTTTTTCCAGGTCATTCCCAAGTACTTCTTTGATGCTGACGGTTCAAGGTTCCTTAGTGTTACCTTGGCAAGTCTACATTCTGTCGTGTGGGAGTGACATTTGGCAATTTACGCGATTGCTGTAGTCTGTAGTTGACGAGCCAAAAAGATCACCAGGTCTTAAGAGTCTTAAGAGTCCAAGGTCATTGTATCCTTTAACCCACTCCAGGATGATATTATTACAATCCGAATGATGCTCCATTACTAACCCTGATGTTACATGTGGTCTATTCAAGATTAGTAGCGCGTGTCTGCTGTCTGTGCAGATGATTATGATTTTACCTGCTATACCTTTTCGAGATAACTCGTGTGCGGCTATGGAGATATCAGCCAGTTCCGTCTGAACTACGCTGGCATTTTTGCCCATACTCCACTTTATTTTTAGGTTCAGTGATCTGGAGTATATCCCGCATCCTGAGCCTTCTTCCATTTTGGAGCCATCGGTGTATATGCATTACGCATTTTGCCACATTTGACTTCCTATACTGTCTTATTTCAATTTTGTAAGGTTTGTCGAAGACTAGAAGACAAACTTAGGTTTCATTGAGTCGCAAGCTGCTTGTAGCAGGGGTTTCGTATCCAGAAACCTCTTCCCGCCAGAAATAACATCTTAGTTATCCCATTTCTATATCCAAGTTTGCATCCGCTGAGCATCGCAATCTCTTCATTGTCACCAGCGCCATCTTTTTGACATAATATGTCTACAGGGGTGATGCCAGTAAACAACTCCATTGCAGTAGTTTGTGTTGTTTTCATGACACCTGTTATATTTAGGCAAGCTATCCGCTCAATATATGGTGTAGTTTGTTGATCGCTGTTGCATGTAGCAGTTTTGGTATCCAAGCACTAGCTCCGTAATTTAGAATTTACAAGTATCAAAATATATTTTAATGCATGTTCTTAACCCTATCCAAGATCAGAGGCGGCTCTAGCCCATGTAGCGCCCGTGTGCAGTCGATGCTCTGACGCCCTTTGGTAGACGCGCAGTCAAAATGGAATGGTCGAATAGGTACCTACCTACCTATTCCTAGTACTAGTACATAGGGTATTAGGTACACTTATATTGTAAACAAAAATCCATATGTAAATAGTCCAATATTAAATGATGTCGGGAGCCAATAGGTATTCACGGCGTCAGAACAACCTACCCAAAAGAGCTCCCGCATACTGCAGACTTTTTATCGGCAGATAGTTTGCCTTTAAACTAATTTTTCGGCCAAATATCGGCCGACAGTGTAATCATTGTGAGCTAACTAGGACTTGCGCACACACGACGATTGTTTATCGGTCGATAGTTCAATCCTCTCCTAGTTTTGGTATCCAATACTTGTGCCGTGCGAATATTTTTTTAACATTTTGAGAGAAAATGGCATCGTCTAATTCACAATCGTTCATTGTAGAAACCTGCATGGCCCAATTAGCATGACTAGTTCATTGAAGGTGACTAAGATCATCTGAGATAAAAGATGGTGACTAAGATAAAAGGCGAAAAACTTTTTTGGGTAATCAAGTAATTTAGAATATATTGTGTAGAATTTTCCATTTAATAATCTGTCACTGAAAATTCATCATCAACAGATATTCCATCCATGGCCAGAAGAAAGCCTTCCTTAGGTGTATCCATTTATTTTAGTTTGTTGTTTTTTGCATCCATTTGTGACCAGCCATTCACTTGATGTCATCAGTCCATCTTGTTTGAGGTTTGCCTGTACTTATTTTGCTAGTCGTTGGTCGCCATTTAAGAATTTGCTTCGTCCAACGGTTGTTCTCCATTCTTTCTATGTGTCCTGCCAGTTCCATTTTAACATGACAATCTTCTGGATCACGTCTGTTACTTTTAACCGTCGCGTCGTCTTATTTCTTTCACTGTAAATTGGATGCACTCAATACTCTCGGAAACTCTTCTTGGATTTCCTCCTCCATTATATGAGAGCGATAATAACATTTCGACGACGGAAAGGCAGGACCTCGTAACTGAAAAGTTTGTATGAAATGAGTTACTTCGGTTTTCGCTTTAGAATAAGTGTATCGACACCTATTAAACAGCGGTTTCAGCTGGGAAAGTTTCCGGAAGGCTTCCAGAAGGCTTTCCCACCTGTAACCGCTGTTTAATAGGTGCCGATACACTTATTCTAAAATGAAAACCGAAGTAACTCATTTTATACAAATTTTTCAGTTACGAGGTCCTGCCTTTCCGCCGTCGATTTCTGGATAATTTTTTCATTGTGCGACTACTAACTTCAACAGTAAAATAAGAACTTTAGTACTAAATCGTTCGAGAATAGTCGGTCGGCTGTCGATAGCGTGCGCCCTTTTCACCAACCCGACTGTTTAATTGGCTCGGAATGCGCACCAACAGTCTATCCCGATTAAACTCTCGGCCGATAAAAAGTCTGCAGTATGCGGGGCTCCGCTTACTGCAGTGTTTTATCCTTCCAGTGTTTTAATTTTTGAAGGAACGAAAAAGTGTCATTATTTTGCTTTAAAAGTTCGAAGCGTTCGTCAAATTTAGTAGTTGCGGTATCTAATAGGTAATAGTAAAAGTTTACTTTAAAATGTATTTTCGCGTCAGTTACTGATTCATCTTCCGCCTCCTATTTAAAAAAAAATCATATTTTATGTTGAAACAAAGTAAAGAACCCGCTCTTTGGTGCTCGGCGCCCCTAACATCCCGGCGCCCGTGTGCACCGCACACCCTGCACAATAGGTAAAGCCGCCTCTGTCCAAGATGGTTCCTTACATAAAATCCATCACTTTTGTAAGATATTTTAAAGAACAATGAGTCTTAGTAGATGCTTTTTTAACCCTCTATACCAGGGGTGGGCAAAAGGCGGCCCGCGGGCCGGATACGGCCCTTTTGCTTACTTTATCCGGCCTGTTGAAAAATTCCGAAAGCTTTTTTTAAAGCATAGGCGCAATGCTTTTTAAATGCATTCATTTTTTTCGAATCCTGAGAAAATTATATTGCCGAAAGCCGAAAGTCCCTGAAAACTTCTACAATGCTTATTTTAGTAAGTCGCAGGGGTGAAAAAAAGAAAAAAATAGTATGATTTTTAATTTCAAATATCTATTTGATGAAAGAAACTTTTTGTTTATTCTAAGGGACTTTTGGCCCTCGGTAATAATGTAATCTTTCGTTTAAATTTTTCAAAAATATTTATTAGTTTTCTCAGGATTCGAAAAAAGGAATGCATTTAAACAGCATTTGTCCGAAATTTTGCGCCTACACTCTTAATCTCTTTTATGCGATTTTGTTGAAATCAACAGTATTAGTGTTTGTAGTGTTCATATCTCTATCTTCTGCTTTTCTTAAAAGCGTCTGTGTGCACCGGTCAAGGTGCGAATATTTTTCGGCCAGGGTATTTGTCGTCTACCAAGACCCTTTTCCTTCAATTTTACCCTTCATAATCAGCTGCTGCAACAACTTACAACAACGTACTTATCATTTATTAGTATGTGCCCTTTCTCCTTGCTGTCTTTCTTCCTTTAATAATGTTCAAAGTTCTCTGTTCCTTTTCCATTCTGTGCAACACCATTTCGTTCGTAATATGATCGGTCCGTGGTATTTTCAAAATTCTCCTAAAAATCCACATCTCAAAAGCTTTCAGCTTTCTCACTGTCAGCATTAACAATCCAATAAAGAAGAATAGAGTGGACATAACATTTTTATTATCATTCCGGTTTTTTATAGGGTTCTCCGCCTTCCGGTTCCCAGTTTCCAGCTTCGTCCGTCATTGCATTATTTGCCAGGGTGAACGTTCCTTTCCGACATTGTCTTCTGAATGCCACCCAGCCAGGATTGTTTCGGCTTTCCTCTCTTCCTTCATTCCTTGGCGTTCATTTTAAAATTGGTTTTGGGCCTGTCGTCGTCCATTCCTTCTACATGACCATATTAGATCAATTGACACCTTTGAATTTCGATTATGATGTTTGACTTGACATAACATTTTACCATCCGATATCAGATTTGCAGATTGAATCTTTGGTTGCTCAGAAATTTCCTCATCTTCAAAAAGGCTGCTCTTGAAGCTGAGTTTCATTTTTTATCTGGATCCCTGTTATGGCTTAGTATAATGGACCATATTAAAAATTTCGTAATTTTACTGAAAACAAATTGTTCGCATGCACACAAAAGTAAGACAATTCATTATTACTATTATTTATTGTCATCAGTCAAAATGTATTTGTCCAAATGCTTTAAAATGATACTTATAGTATTTATGTCAAAAACTTTCTTGGGCAGAGAAAAACCTCCACCAAAAACATTAGCGTGTGCGTAGCGTACATACTGGGTATATGAAAATTTCATTTTGGCCCGCGCTTGAAAGTATTTGTCCACCCCTGCTCTATACTCTATGATATGGTTAAGTATTCTGTTTGTCTTTTAATTTAATTTAGCAGTTCATCTCACAGTTCCTATTGTTGCAATGTGTCGTATAGAAGGATATTTAGAATTCAAAAATAACACCAAAGCTCAAGTGATTCCAAACTTAAGTAACTATTTCTTTAACTCACCACGTGCATACTAACGCAAGGATTCTTACGAAATTGTTTAAAGATGTTTCTGGCATCCATTTTATTTTTGTGATATTTTGATAGTAATTTTCTTCGTTAATTAGATTAACAAGGGTATGAAGGTCTTTGAAGATGTAGTAGTTGCGTTATAGAGGTAACAGAATGAATTTACAAATCTTGGAATTGAGCGAAGTAAGATTACTAAACAACTAAACAGTAAACATTATGTGTAGTCCAGTCGTCAGGGAATTGATCTCTAAAAACCAGACGAACAAAGCTGAATTTTACTGATAATGTCAATTTGGGACCCCAAAAAGATGCAAAATTTGCCACTCCTACCACCGGTCTTCCCCCTAAAACCCCCACTCGTAGGGTGGAAACGGAAAGCACTGATTTAGCAATAAATTGTACGTTGTAGAAAAAAAGTTTCAAACATGAAATGTAGCTGAGATAACATTGAACAAAAATTTTTATTAGTACTTTTTGTGTAAAATGAACTATTCCATCAGAAGACGCTTGAAGCGACCGGCGATTTTGAATTTCAGTTACGCGCTCGAAATATTTTATTGTAGATAAAATTTGTATGAAAACGACGGTAAAAATTCGATATCTTTTGATTAGTATATCCTATCGACAAAAATCAATTCGTTTTAAAGGTGAGGAGAATCTGGTAAATAAATAAATATTGCTCGATTTTTGCCACTTTTTATGATTCTCATGAGATCAAAAAAGTTTGTCACTTCCATTAATTGGTCTTCAAAAGCTATAACATGAAATGTCAATTTTGAGTTTTGGTAGAAAATATGAGACATTTGAAATATACCTAAAACACTTTAGCAAATAGCAAACTTTATATAAAGTTTGCTATTGCACAAAAATACGCTGTCAGAACCGATCCCCGGTGCAACTGGTGCCCAAAAATCCTCTAACTCCAGAAGGTGACATGCCTTATCAGTGACCTTGGGCACTAGGCCTGAATCCCGCGTATCAAAAAAATGTTATTAATAGCAAGCTGAAAATTTGTTAATAGCTTAACGGTGTCTAGTCGGACAAACTTTGATGTATGGGAACACTGGAACGGGGGAAGTTTTAATTGTGAAACGTGATTTTAATTGTGGAACGTGTCATCCTGACAAGTGTATGATTGTCAAAACTAGCAGGTTGCTTTTAAGTTTATTTATTAACAAACTTTATAATACAATATAATATGAAAAAATGTTTGTCCGGCAAATATGTTGGCATTTTAATAAGTCCGGCACGTAGAACATGTCAAATGACAGGAATTATGTTAGTGGTAAATACCAGTCTGATTGTTGCATGAGAGTTAATGAAAGAGTAACACCTCAGGGGGAACACCATTACAGGTTAGAAAAATCAGGATAGGGTCTTGGAATCTTGGTAGTCTTACAGGTAAGAGTCTGGAGTTAGTGGATGCGCTCAAACGAAGAAGAGTTCACAATGCTTGTATTCAAGAAACTAGGTGGAAAAGACAAAGGGCGAAAGAACTAGGTGATGGATATAAATTGTGGTATGTAGGGAGTAGTAACACTAGAAATGGAGTTGGTATAATTGTTGATAGTGAAATGAAAGATAACGTAGTAGAAGTTGTAAAAACAAGTGATAGAATGATGTCAGTGAAATTTGTTATTGATAAAGAGGTATTGAATGTTGTGTGTGTGTGTGTTTATGCTCCTCAAACAGGTCTGGGTGAGAATGAAAGAAGAGCTTTCTATGACCAATTAGGAGACGTACTGAGTGATATTCCAGCAGAGGAGAAAGTTATAATAGGAGGTGATTTCAATGCACATGTGGGCCAAGCCAAGACAGAATATGAAACAATACATGGGGGATTAGGCTTTGGAGTAGTCCCTGGCGAATATGTAAAGATTGTGAGAGATATGTATGAGGGAGTAACGACTAGTGTTAGGACAGGTGTGGGAGAGACTGATAAATTTCAGGTGAAAGTAGGATTGCACCAAGGCTCGGTGCTTAGTCCTTATTTATTCTCATTAGTTTTGGACCAGATAACTGCGAAACTACAGGGTAGTATTCCATGGTGCCTAATGTATGCTGATGATGTAGTATTAACAGGAAATAGTGAAAGAGACTTAGAACAAAAACTGAAACAATGGAGATAAGCTCTGGAGGAAAAAGGTTTAAAACTTAGTAGGACAAAAACAGAGTATTTGGAATGTTCATTTAAAGATGGAGTTACTACAAATAAAATGGTATCTTTAGATGGTGAAATGATTGTGAAAAGCAATAGTTTTAAGTACCTAGGATCGGTATTATAGAGTAATGGAGAAATAGATGGAGATGCATGCAGTAGAATTAGGACTGGATGGATGAAGTGGAAAGAAGCGAGTGGTGTGTTGTGTGACAGAAAAATTCCAATGCAGCTGAAAGGAAAATTCTATAAAAGAGCCATAAGCTCGGCTATGATGCACGGAACTGAATGTTGGGCAGTGAAAAAGAAAGAGGAACAACGAATGCATGTGGTGGAAATGAGAATGCTTAGATGGATGAGTGGAGTGACAAAGAAGGATAAAATTAGAAATGAGTATGTTAAGGGAAGTCTAGGTGTGGCACCAATTGATGTCAAAATGAGAGAGCATAGGTTAAGATGGTTTGGTAATGTTCAACGTCGAGACGTTAATCACCCAATACGAAGAATAGCTGAAAGGCAGATTTCTGGAAGGAGTAGGAGAGGAAGACCAAAGAAGACCTGGGGGGAGACGATAAGGCAGGACATGTTGGTAAAGGGGATTAACATTGCTATGACCCAAGATAGAGTTGTGTGGAGAAATGCAATTAGGGAAGCCGACCTCGCATAGAGATAAGGCAAAGAGAATGATGAGTTAATGAAAGAGTAACAAATCAATTGGAAGTTCTGTCCGACAAAATACATTAGACGTTTTCGTAGTCTGACGTTCGAAACATATAACCTGTTCCATAATTAAAATTTTCCCTGTTCCAGTGCTCCGGTACATCAAAGTTTGTTTAACTATTAGACACCGTTAAGCTATTAACAAATTTTCAGCTTGTTATTAATATTTTTTTTAGTACGCGGGTTCCAGGCCTATTACTTTGAAGTGAGAACTGACAAGACGAGCAGAGTTGCCAACAAAAAAGATATTTGCTATGGTTTTTGGTTGTTTTATACAATACCTCATTTTTATGTTTACTTTGCACTGATAATGTAAAATATCTCGTTATAAATCCCGATTTTCGAGTTTAATTATAGCCGAAAAATAATACGCTTCCATTTATTTTTTATCATCGATAATAATCCCGTGTTTTTCGCATCATTAGTGCTGCTCAGAGACTTGCATCATCCAATTACTCTTCCGATAATGCCTGACTGTATTTCACAATACATTTCATTTTTTTGTCTTTATGGTTTTATATAAGGCTCCAAAACGACGACCTAGTTTTCGACCACAGATCCCAACCTAATTTTTAAGTAAGTTAACCTTGTTTTTGTCTAGTCCTTACAGTTTCCCCTGTCTCACGTTTGATTTATCGTCCAACTAAGCTCTAAATATACTGTTGCTACTCAAATATTTGTACCTACGACGTTTTTACCTTCACTTCAATTTTTCACGATTAGACCAAGGCATTTAACACAAAATAAATCGACTTTTAAATACAGAACCTAGAAACTTACAACTTTTTGCATTCTGTTCAGGATGATGTCAAGAAAAAAGTCTACTATAGAAAAATGGGTGGAAATGCATAGTTGCATTTTCAAGTGCATAAAATGCATCCAAAAGTGCATAAACATGTCAAAATCAGTATAGATCAGGGCCAGATTTTGTTACTCGGGGATGGTTGGAGTCGCTGAAGACGAATGCGCCCTTGGAACCGACCACTGGAGCACCTAGTGCCCAATTTCACTGCTAAGGCACGCTCTGGAATATCAAGGGTTTTCGGCAGATTCGGCATTAAATTGATGGAGACAGATTACTCGGTGGTTTTTTGGGGTTTCTGAACAAAAATACGCTATCAGAACCAATCCCCGGTGCACCTGGTGCCCAAAAATCCTTTATCTCCAGAAGGTGACATGCCTTAACAGTGACCTTGGGCACTAGGCCTGAATCCCGCGTATCAAAAAAAATGTTATTAATAGCAAGCTGAAAATTTTTTAATAGCTTAACGGTGTCTAGTCGGACAAACTTTGATGTATGGGAACACTGGAACGGGGGAAGTTTTAATTGTGAAACGTGATTTTAATTGTGGAACCTGTCATCCTGACAAGTGTATGATTGTCAAAACTAGCAGGTTGCTTTTAAGTTTATTCAATAACAAACTTTATAATACAATATAATATGGAAAAATGTTTGTCCGACAGATATGTTGGGTATTTTAATAAGTCCGACACGTAGAACATTTCAAATGACAGGAATTATGTTGGTGATAAATAGCTGTCTGATTTTTGCATGAGAGTTTAATGAAAGGGTAACAAATCAATTGGAAGTTCTGTCCGACAAAATACATGGGAAGTTTTCGTAGTCTGACGTTCGAAACCTGTAACCTGTTCCATAATTAAAACTTCAACTGTTCCAGTGTGCACGTACATCAAAGTTTGTCTGACTAGACACCGTTAAGCTATTGTCCTTTACATGAGCATTTTTCAGTGCGTAACAAATGATAGGAAAAAGGGTAAGTCCGTGATAATACACATTTATGACATTTATTCTAACATGAAATTTTAGTTAAATCTGACAGTTTTCAATTTGGAATAAAAACAAATCAAATGTGTTTCTTGCATTTATAAAATGGTATTTTCTTTGATTTGTATAGTCTTATAAATTATGCAGATTATATTTTTAATATTATTATCTAATTAAAAAAAAATATTTTTTTTATTATGGCGCCATCTATCGACAACTAGAATAACTAGAATAAATGTTGTAAATATCTGTAATCTCGGACGTGCCTTTTTTTCTGTCACGTACAAATTAATGCGTTAGAAAGAAATCGAAAAACTGTGACGCACTGAAAAATGATCATAAGAAAAAGAATATTAACAAATTTTCGGCTTGCTATTAATAAACTTTTTTTGGTACGCAGGATCCAGGCTTATACCAAGAGGTCCAGGGGTCATTTATGATGGCGTATTCGGATTTAGCGCCCCCTAAAGCCATCTAGTAATCTGCATGCATTCAGACGCCCTTAATTTTGATCTTGGGCACCAGCACTGGCGAAGCGTTCATGTAACCACTGTTACCATTGATAACAGTTAAAAATCTTGCAAATAAATATTTTGAGTACTGTGAAATAATTCCATTTTATTTTTTTTTCAATAGAAAATATGAGTGGTAATAGTAATTCACTAAAAAGCCAACTAGACGCACGAAAATATTGGCGAATTTATGCGACTCGGTTGCAGGTTAATGTTATCACTTTTAAATGTGGATACAAAAATGAAGGTCCATCAGCTATCGGTAGGACGGTCGGTGACGGATCGAAGGCGAAGGCGAAGGCGAAAGCGCGCTGTGGATATTAGTATTCTTGTTACCACTTTTTAGAATGGTTACCATTGCTACTTTGTTACTTAGCTATTACAGTGTGCGTGCAATTAAACATGGCTGCGTGTCTTTAACGATTTTTTTTGAAATTTTTGACACTATGATTATTCAGCTTAAAAATAGGTTTTCTAATTTAAAGCAACAAATTTTCAATTAAAAATTTTGGTCAATTTGTACAGTTATATGGACAAAAATTTGACACAGTAAAATTAAAAAACAGAGTTGACGGTTCTTTATAATGATCCAGATTACATTAAAAAAAATGTACAAGAATTGTATCAATATTTAACGTCTTCAGAACTTGATAATGCATTTCAGGAACCCTTTAAATTGGCAGACCTATTTTTAATAATTCCGGCTACAAGTGCATCCGTTGAAAGAAGTTTTTCAGCAATGAAACGGATTAAAACATGCCAAAAAAATACCCAATTGCAAGATCGAATGTCGTCATTTTCTTTAATTTTCATTGAATAACGCTTTCTAAAAGGATTAATGACAGAACCCTCCTTCTACGATTCTGTTATTAACATTTTTCTAGATAAAATAAACAAAAACTTATATTTGCGAGGTTCTTTTAAACAAGATTTTTTACATCTGGGTTTGGTAACACTTTAGAAAAAGTCACGCGTCGCCACTGCGCACCAGGTGCTCCAGGAGTTGGTTCTGATGGCGTATTCGTGTTCAGCGACTTCAAAAACTTCCAAGTAATCTGTTGGCATCAATGTAGTTCCGATAACCCTCGAACCTTCAGATGACGTACTATACCAGTGACCCTGGGCACCAGGTGTTCCAGGGGACGGTTCTGTTGGCTAAGCGAACGGCTCCACGAACGAAAAATTGCGAGAGCGATAATTTACAGCGTGCATAGCGCCGCACCTGTTAATCTTACAACGAAAGGAACTTTTAGAAGTGACCATCCCTATATAAAAATATAGGTATAAACTATGGAGACCTGTAAGGAGGAGTGGAAACGCAATGCATCATTTGTGGGCTAACTTTTCAACCTCTAATTCAACTTTCAGCAATCGCCGCTAGAGGCGCAAGTGTTCGAATAGGTGCTACAAATACATTAGCTCTTATGGACTTATTTATTATTTAACTCATTTTATTATTGTTTTTAGAGTAATTAGACATTAATTTATTGGTGGATTGTAGCTGAATATGTTTTATGCCAAAAAATAGATTATTTTAACCTTATAACATATCGACGTGTGGTAAAAAGTGTATTCTTTTTATACCATTGTAGATGGAGATGTGACATCAAATTTAAATTTGTCATTACTTTAATATGTAGGACAGCTTATTTTGAAGCTGAAATATTTTGTCACATTATCTAACTGCCACATTTATATACCAATGGTATTTCAACTGCAAATTAATTTGTTAATATCTTTGTAACTGATATCAAAAAGTTTGTTAGTTGAAAAAATTGAACTTAACTGTACGTAATTGTTTTTAAAAAGTTTAAAAAGTTATTTAAATAATTTGAAGTTTATTGATCAATTTTTTTTAAATTATTCTTTTTATCAAAATTTAAAATGCTTTTTCTTTTGAACACTTCATTTATCTATATTGTGAAAGCTTACCTATCAGATGTTTAAATTTAGTTAATAAAAATATATGTAAATTAACTACAGACGACAGCCTGACTTTTATAAAATTAATGTTAATTTTTGTGAAATATTTTGTCTCAAAAAATGCATTGTTTCGACAGAAAAACTTTCAAGATCCTCCTACTATTATCACTATAATTTTCAGGTTAAAATAAAAACCAATAATAGGTAATATACAAATTTTATTTACACCGAAGGAAATAACATACAAACGAATAGGTATAATCCATAAACGTTATAAATAACATAAAGACAAATCTTCATAAAAAGTCTTTATATACTTCGTTAAGTTCCCTTTGAATTTTTTATCGGAACGATAACTCGATATAAATCCCGGTACGAAGCAATTTCTTTTAGTGTAAGCTTTCTTGGCACTCATATTTAAATAATATTAACCACCAAAACCAGTAATCTTATATTAACTACGAATAATTAATTATTTTCGAAATTTTCACATTCACTCCAATGCAAAACTAGCATCTATCTCTACGCCACCGCCGCCCTAGCGAGAAACCAAGCAAACAGGCAAAATCGTGTACAAAAATTTCAAGGTCGTCCTATCTCGATTCCTCTCCTCTGTGTAGGTCTCCATAGTATAAACTGGTAGATTTACCTACTGGACCTATCTGTCTGCGACATGACCTTGACGACGCGCCTTTTTTCGATCTTGAGCGACAACTTACAGCCAGGGCCGCCGAGAGGGCGGTACAGCCGGTACATTTTACCGGGGCCCGGCGATGTAAGGGGCCCGGCGTCGACCAGACCAAAGACGTAATTTTTCCCGTTTTTTTGCTCTTCACTTTATGTTCATAATGCGTTTAATTAGATAATACTCGGCTATATTTAATATTACGACCTTCAATCGATTTTCTTTAAAATTTTAACAGCAATAAATCACAGGAGTCAAATACTACAGTGCAGTCAGATAAAAATATGGTATAAATATGGCGATTATAAATATATCAGGTCTTCTAGAATATTTACAAAAAATCAGAAGAATCTATATTGAAGAATCTAAATTAGTTACCAGCAATTATGGAATAAATCCAGAATTTACATCAAATAAAGAAAAACGGCGCAAAAAGCCTATGAGATTTTTTGATAATTTGCCTGGGCCTAGTTAGTAGTGATGCGACTAAAAATTTTGAGCCCGACGCAATATTTCGCTAGGAAATATTTTTTAATATTGTCATATAATAAGCAATAACCAGAAGATTTAATGCGGAAAATAAAATTCATTCGCTATTTAATATTTTATGGATATTCCGAGATAAAGATGACGACCATATTAAGAAAAAAAATGATATAAATATGTATTGCGCGAGTTTTATAAGAAGACATCAGTGAAGAATTGATAGATGAAATTTTTCATTTGAGAGCGATATATGTACAAGGAAAATATTGGTGAATCTCAATTTTCTCCAATAGATTTGCTTAATAAAATTAAACATCCCAAATTTGAATCGTTATTGTGTCAAGAATATTTTGCACTGTACCGGTGACAGTCGCAGAAGCAGAAAGATCCTTTAGTTTTCTTTTTCGCAAAAAAATGCTATGAGGCAATGATAGCTACAATGAAACAGGATCGGTTAGCTGCCTATCAAGTTTGTGAGTTAAGAATGATTTGGAAAAATTATGCAATTTTTCGAAAATTAGAGACATTTTTGCCAATTAGAAAATTCGAAAAGCACCTGTATTATAAATATTTTCAATATTATAAATATAATCAAAATTTAATTGAATTTATATTTGAAATGTTTATTATTATTAATAATTTTATTTCTATAACAAGCTGAAAATGCGAGCATTGTCATAACGAAAACTTTGTATATTTACGTATTTTAATTCATAATATGGAAAATTTCTATTATGAAAAGTAGTTTAGAATTAATAATTATGTTTTAATGTGCAATTATATCATTCTAATTTAAATGTTATGAACTATAAAGGTAGTTTACTCTTGATCGAAATTCATATTTTTTATATACCTCGTATAAAATTAATAAAATTTTATACAAGGTGTCCCAAAAGTAGTGGAACGGTCGAATATTTCGCGAACTGAACATCGGATCGAAAAACTGAAAAAATACGTGTTCAATCATTTTCAAAAATCTATCCAATTACACCAAACACCAACCTCCACTACACCCCTGGAGGTGGGGTGGGGGGTAACTTTAAAATCTCAAATGGAAACCCCTAGATTTTCTTGCAGATTTGGATTCGTTACGTAAAAGTAAGCAACTTTTATTCAAGACATTTTTTCGAGCTATGGATAGATGGTGCTATAATTGGGAAAAACAATTTATCCTGATACTATGGGTAAATTATTGAAACGGTCTAATATCTCGAGAAATACACTTGCAAATGAGAAACCAAACAACCTTTTTTAATACTTTTCGAAAACCTATCGAATAACACTAAACATGACCCTCCAACCCACCCCCCTGGAGGTGGGGTGGGGGGTAACTTTAAAATATTAAATAGCAACCCCCACTTTTTATTACAGATTCGGATTTGTCATGAAAAACTAAGCAACATTTATTCGAAACATTTTTTAGAATTGTTGATAGATGGCGCTTTAATTGGAAAAATACGATTTATTAGCGCCATCTATCAGCATTTTTAAAAAATGTTTCGAATAAATGTTGCTTAATTTTTCATGACGAATTCGAATCTACAATAAAAAGTGGGGTTGCTATTTAAGATTTTAAAGTTACCCCCCACCCCACCTCCAGGGGGTGGGTTGGAGGGTCATGTTTAGTGTTTATCGATAGGTTTTCGAGAAATATTAAAAACCTGTTTTTTGGTTTCTTATTTGGAAGTGTATTTCTCGAGATATTAGACCGTTTCTATAATTTACCTATGGTATCAGGATAAATCGTTTTTCCCAATTATAGCGCCATATATCCACAGTTCAAAAAAATGTCTTGCATAAAAGTTGCTTACTTTTACGTAACGAATGCAAATCTGCAAGAAAAACTAGGGGTTTCCATTTAAGATTTTAAAGTTACCCCCCACCCCACCTCCAGGGGGTGTAGTGGGAGTTGGTGTTTGGTGTCATTGGATAGATTTTTCCATCCGATGTTTAGTTCGCAAAATATTCGACCGTTCCCCTACTTTTGGGACACGGTTGCATCATAAATCTTAGAACAAGAAGAGCTTTTTATGAAGAATAACTTTTATTTGTCAAATTAAAAATAAAAGAGTTATAAATGAAAATGTTCTTGGTATCCATAATTTGAGAAAAATATTCAAATATTTTTTTCCATTAGAAGGATGTACACAGACACAATACTGGCTAGTGACTTTAGTCAATAATTTTGCCAATTCGACAAAAAAATAATTTCTAAATAGTTAATAATTATTACTAAATAATTAGTAATTTTGCCAATTTCGGCAAAATTCTCAAAAAACAAAAAAATTACCTTCTACAATCACTAGCCAGTTGTGTCGAGTTTAGGGAACGACTAGGTATACATAATATTTTAATTCAAATGGAACAGTCCATTTATCATAAAAGGGAGGCCGTATTTATACTGGTATAAACCTTTTTAAAACTGTTAATAAATTATTGCTTTTAAAATATTAAGGGCCGGTTGTTCGAAAGATAATCAACAATGATCATTATCAAATATTTAATTACTGTCACCAACTGTCAATGTCAACTTTGTTTGGGTTGCTGAAAACATAATATGAAATTACTTAATCAATTATGTTAATAATTGTTATGTTAATTGATTAACTAATCTCATAATTTTAATCAATTATGTTTTCAGCAACCCAATAAAAGTTGACATTGACAGTTTTGGTGACAGTAATTAAATATTTGATAGTGATCATTGTTGATTAGCGTTCGAACAACCGGCCCTTATACTCAAATTGTATTTTTGAACATCTTATTTATTTTATATAATAATTAAATTCACTATCAAATGTCATTGATGTTTTATTAATACTTAATTTAAAATTTAGTTTGACATTCAGGAAGTGTCAAACTCAAATGTAAATAACCTATTATCCTTTAGGATTTAATATCCTATTAGTCTAAGAGCTAGTGAACCTTTTGACTAACGGTCGTCCTGTAAGGCTAGAAATTTGTAGAGTGATAATTCATAGCACACCAAAGCTAAAAACCATGACCTGGCAGGCCTCAGCGGTGCACGTGTATCTACCAGGTGAATCGAAAAGTGCAAATTTAGGGGGTAAAATAAACTTTCTCCTGTAAGGTTTAAATTTAAGTATGTGTTTGAGTAAGTCATTTAAAAGAAATGTGTAAAATGACAGGCGATTCTGAAGAGCATAAGACCTTGCCAGGCGAGGGGAAAGATTAGGAGTTTTTCCTAAATTTATTTTTTTGCATCGAACAAATTTTTTTTAAGTTTTTTGAATCATTCCAAACAGAAAAGGTCTTTGGTGATTTTTCTCTTAAGTTAATAGTTTTTGTTATATAAGCGATTGAAAATTTTGAAAATTGCGAAATCGACCATTTTTAACCCCAAATCGGATATTTATCTAAAAATCTCAAAGTTGCCAAGGTAGGTAGATATTCTTTAAACATTGATTGATGAAAGCCCAAAGAGTTTTTTGCAATACAATATCGGAAACCCCTTTGTTTTTTAATTGCTAATCAAGCGGACGCTTCACTGTAGTATAAGTGAGGACGTTTGAGTTGGCATAAATTCATTATCTCGAGAATTGGCAAATTTCAAGAGCAATCTTCAGACAGGTCGATTTTTATTTTTAAATTAGGACTTTTTGGCATATATATAATACTAGTGACGTCATCCATCTGAGCGTGATGACGTAATCGATGATTTTTTTAAATGAGAGTAGGGGTTGTGTTATAGCTCATTTGAAAGGTTATTTAATTCTCTATTCACTAATATAAACAATAACATAATTATTTATACAGGGTGTACAAAAAAAATTTTTTTATTAAATTAACTTTGATTAAATTTGACAAATAGAAGAAAAAAATTTTTTTGTACACCCTGTATAAATAATTATGTTAATGTTTATATTACTGAATAGAGAATTAAATAACTTTTCAAATGAGCTATCACACAACACCTACTCTTATTTAAAAAAATAATCGATTACGTCATCACGCCCAGATGGATGACGTCACTAGTATTATATATATACCAAAAAGTCCTAATTCAAAAATAAAAATCGACCTGTCTGAGGATTTCTCTTCAAATTTGCCCATTCTCGAGATAATGAATTTATGCAAGCTCAAACGTCCTCAATTATACTACAGTGTAGCGCCCGCTTGATTAGCAATTAAAAAAACAAAGCGGTTTTCGTTATTTTATTGCAAAAAACTCTTCGGGATTTCATCAATCAATGTTTAAGGAATATCTGCGTACCTTGCCAATATTGAAATTTTTAGATAAATGTCCGATTTGGGTTAAAAATGGCCGATTTCGCAATTTTCAAAATTTTCAATCGCTTATATAACAAAAACTATTAACTTAAGAGAAAAATAACTAAGGACCTTTTCTGTTTGGAATGATTCAAAAAGCCTAAAAAAAATTTGTTCGATGCAAAAAGAATAATTTTAATAAAAACCCCTAATCTTTCCCCTCGCCTGGCAAGGTCTTATGCTCTTCAGAATCGCCTGTCATTGTACACATTTCTTCTAAATGACTTACTCAAACACATACTTAAATTTAAACCTTACAGGAGAAAGTTTATTTTACCCCCTAAATTTGCACTTTTCGATTCACCTGGTAGATACACGTGCACCGCTGAGGCCTGCCAGGTCATGGTTTTTAGCTTTGGTGTGCTATGAATTATCACTCTACAAATTTTTAGCCTTACAGGACGACCGTTAGTCAAAAGGTTCACTAGCTCTTAGACTATATTTAATAGGATTACTTCCTAATCAACCATTTGAGCTGACGTTTAGTGCGTCTGTAGGAGATAACCGGATTGTGACGTCACATTTTAGACTTTGAGGTCGATTACCTCGAAGACGGTTAGATATATCGAAATGCCGTTTTCAGATTTGGATTCAGAAGGCAAAACTACATAAGAATCCATCGATACACCTGCTCTAAGTATTGCAGGAGCGGCAACGCAATAACACACAGACTTTTGCAAATTTATAAACGAAAAGTTTTCGTTGAAAATAAAACAATTTTTTTCGCTCTTCATTTTTTGCCGGGGGCTCGCCCTTGACATTTTACCGGGGCCCGCTCATCCCTCTCGGCGGCCCTGCTTACAGCTCCGTGGAGCCGTCCAGTATTATCGCTGCTGGTTTCATTTATCACGCTTCAATTTACTGCTACTGCTAGCGTCAATTTTTCGCTTGTGGAGCCGTTCGCGTAGTCATGTTCAGCGACCCAAAAATCCCGAGTAGCAAAATCTGGCCCCTAAAAGGCTTATTTTGACATGTTTATGCACGGTTGGATGCATTTTGTGCACTGTAAATGGGTAAATACTCAAATACTGCTACAAAATGAAATATAAAAATAATGTAAAAATAAAGAACTGAAAACGTATAACAAATACATTAAATTGATAGAGTAAACCTTTAAATAATAAATGGATTCATAACTGAGTCTTCATAACTGAAGATCTCATTTTCTTAGCAATATTTTTGCCAACAGCTGTATATTTTTATTTTGTTTGTAACAGTTTCCAAGGCATCAATTCCCTTTATTGTTCTAACCGCGTGTGCCTTCTTTATAATCTATTTTAACTCAGACTAAAAAATCGATTTGCTGAAAACGTTGGCGCAGAAAATTCTCCAAGTGGCACATATTCTGTGGAAACATTGACCTATTAAAGTTAACGTCGTTACTACAGCAAATTCTACACGATACGATAAAAATATATTTGAGAGGTGATGTAAAGTATATAATGTACAGTATCCGACAAAATAAACAGTACCGAATATAAAAAAAATATATTTATGAATTAATTTTTATAAATACATATGTTCAAAATGTGCACCATGGCGTTGCAAACAAGCTTCATAACGTTTTTGAAGATCATTAAACATATTTAAGAAAAGTGATTCCTGCATAAGTTGATAATAAGTAAATATTCTTTGCGGTAGTTTTCCAACAGTTTCTGGCGGATTTTCCGAGCGAAATATATAAGTCTTCGTCATATCCCTTTAGGCATCAGGTGGTGTTAAATCCGGTAAATGAGGTGAATAGTCGAAATCTGTGCTACGAGAAATTATTCTGTTACCAAAATGTTCACGGAGCAAATTTATGGAGCGTTCGGCTGTATGGCTTGTTGCGCCATCCTGTTAAAACCATTGCTTACGGATTCTAAAATTACACGCACGACAAAAGTTTTTTAAATATCTGACAAATGGTGTCAAAAGATTTTGTCTGTATCGCTCTTGATTGACAGTAACTGGTTGCTCATTCTCGTCTTCAACAAAATAAGGACCAATTATCCCATTACCAGACACAGAAACCCAAATGGTTACTCGAGCACTGTGGAGAGGCTTTTCTGCAATGGCATCAGGATGCAGTGGCGACGCGTGACTTTTTCTAAAGTGTTACCAAAACCAGATATTAAATATATACCAGATATATTATATATTATTATCTATATATATAATGTATTTTATAAATATTTTTATATATACAGTGTTCCCATACATCAAAGTTTGTTCGACTAGACACCGTGAATTTTCAGCTTGCTATTAATCAACTTTTTTTTGGTACGCGCGATCCAGGTCTATTATAAAAATAGATGAAATAAAATTAAAAAATTAAAAATTTAAGAAATTATATAAAGTATCTACAAACTAAAAACATATTTGTTGTTTTTAGGTAAAATATGTATTATATCACCTTTATACTTTATTAAAAAATCCAAATTGTATAATTAGTATACTAATCAGTACATTCATTTGTCATTTTTAGCTTAAAATATTAAATAATTTTTATTTTATTGATTATACACTACAATGTACTGTATAATCAATATTATTATATGTCATATTATAATAATGTTGTTGTTAATTAATATATTTCGACAAGATTTATTATCTGTATAATAAGCAAGTACAGTTACAAGTTATAAACTAATAATTAATAATGCATATTATGCAATAATCGAATCCAAAGGGCCGGTACGGTTAACTAACCGGAGTTTAATCGAGAAAATACCGGCCCTAAGAATAACAGACTTCATAAATGGAATTATAATTATTACCTATAATTATAATAATAATTAAAATTGCATTTATTAAGTCTGATATTCTTACGGCCGGTATTTTCTGTCTCGATAGACACCGGCCCTACCTAGCATCACCAAATTAAAATTTGGTAACACCAATACGTGGTTTCAGAGCCATCGTCCCCGCAAAATTTTCAGAGACGATCCAGTCAAAGATACTACTATCGTTGCCACTCACAGAAGTGGTAAACGGCGCGGCGCACGGTAAGGGCACAGTATAATAAATATGGAACCTCTTTATACTGTGGTAAGGGCGTATTATGATAACGTGCAACCGATTTTACATAAACTCGCTGATATTTTCGTGCGTCTAGTTGGCTATTTTACTGAATTAGGTAGATACTATTAACAAATATTTCTATTTTTAAAAAATATAAATGGAATTATTTCATAGTAGTCATAAAATATTTATTTACAAATTTTAACTGTTACCAATGGTAACAATGGTTACATGGACGCTTCGCCAGTGTCAGGATGTTCAAACCCAAATTTGTTTGTCGGTTGACGTTACCCATGGTACAAAGACCCATAAGTGCTGGAGGCAAATATGGCCCAGAGGGTTATATGGCCCAGGTTTTCAAATTCGAAAGTCAACATATTTTTGAACAATCTGGCAACGTTAAATAGTGACACGTATCATATCTCGATAAGAGGTGTTTTCTCCGAATCCTGTCTTCCCGCGCTTGGAAATGACGAGTAGTTGTTCCTTACCGTCTGCTATAGTGACACACTATTATAAATTTGCTAAATAATCTGATGGTGTGATTTTCGAGAACTGATTTAAACTAATTACTGGCAATATCCCTAGGTAAGTACTAATAGTTTCTTAGCTATCTTATCATAAAATATTTTGTGAGGACAACAATTGCTTTCTTGTTTTTTACGTAAATATTTAGTTTGGTGTGCCTTGCGGTAATATGGCCCAGTACATAGACCCGACATTGGGCGATATTGATAGCTGTTGTTATGAACTCATACACACATTGATATCATAAAATAATTATTGTTTTTTTTATTTCAGATTAGCAATGGGTAAAATTTGTAAGAATTTGCGGAAACAGTGGTCACAAAACCAACTTGAAGATGCTATAACAGCTGCCAGAGGTGGAGAATCTCAAAGTGTTTGTGCTAGATTTAATATACCGAGGCGAACTATACGCAGATATTGTGCTAACTTACTTGACATTACAATATTGTGCCCACCCGGGCCTACTGTCGAATACTACCCATGACCTACAACCATTGTGTGACCAAAATGTCACACTTGTGAAAAAAAATACCACGAAGAATGTGTTGGCCTTGAGCACGATGACTACGATGACTTTGGGTGTTGTTAACGTTGTATAATGTAATAATGTACTATTCGACAAGCCAGTGCTGGCGCGTGACCTTGAGTGAAAATACACAGCGTCAAATGCAGAATACGAGAAGGTCAGCCGCCACCTTTAGCTTGTCGCTCTGTAAGTATCTGTCAATATTAAATATATTTTTAAAACAAGGTTTCGGTTTTTATAATAAATTGTAGAAATTTTAGTTGTGGGCCATATAAACCTCACGGATGGGTAATATGGGCCATCTCTAATACTGTATGTTTTTGTATGTGTGTCCAATAAGATTAGTTTTTTTGCGAATAAGATTATATGTAATAACAAATATACCCTATTCCACGAACATACGCGTGTTGTGGATTACTTCGACAACGAATATTTTACTGTGCAAAATAAGAAGAACGAAAGTAAATTGCAAATTACATTGTTGTTTATTGGAATAATTATTAGCGCCACTTACTTTCGTACTTCTTATGTCACACAGTAAAATATTCGTTGTCGAAGTAATCCAAAACAGGCGTATGTTCGTGGAATGGCCCATAATACAATCGCTTATAGTTTCGTGTGAAACCGTTCACATAATGATCAAACTAAATATTTAAAAATTTCTTAAAGATTAACTGGGCCATATTTGCCTCCAGTACTTAGTACAAATACGTGGCCTTTGTACCATTGACGTTTCCTCGAAAACTGGCAGATTTTACTCATACCTGCAGCTTTCAGTGATATTCAGCATGTCTCTCACGATATAATATTTATCCCTCAAGTATACAGGACAGTGTAAACCAACCTTAACGATATTTATTCGCAGCCAAACGCCTGCGAATATGGAAACTCTGGTTGCTAAAACTCTTATCTAGGAAATAAGGTCCAATTATTGCTGTAGGACTTAAAATGTTGAGATCCAAGATGTTCCTCATACCTGCAGCTTTCAGGAATGTTTCAGGAATAGTGTAAACCAACCTTAACGATGCTTATTTGCAACCGAACGCCTGCGAATATGGCAACTAGGGTTGCTGAAACTCTTACCTAGGAAATAAGGTTCAATTATTGTTGTCTTCTTCTTAACATGTTCTATAAAGTTCCCTTGACGTTGGCGATTAACATGGCGAAACTGTCTCTGTCTCGAGCTATTCTGATTTCTTTGTGCCTGTCCACTCCCTGATATTCTTCAACCAAGCGGACTGTTTTATACCAATTCCTCTGCGTCCTTCGATTTTACCCATCATAATAAGTTGAAGAATATTATATCGGTCTCCCCTTACTACAACACGTGTCCAAAATAGGTCACCTTTCTACATTTTATATTATCAAGCATCTCGCGAGTAGCATTTGTTCTCTTAAGGACTGCCACAATTTGTCAGCACAGCCGTCCATGGTATTTTTAGTGCACATCTGTGCAGCCACATTTCAAAGGCTTCCAAACGATTAATGGTGGATATTTTTAATGTCCCTGCTTCAACACCGTATAAGAGGACTAACCAAATGTAACATTTAATCATACGCTTTCGAAGTTGAAGTTGCAAGTTATCATCACCAAAGAATAACCTCATTTTTAAAAATGTTGTGCGGGCTATCTCGATTCTACATTTTATCTCTTTATATGGATCTAGTTGTTCAGTAATATGGCAACCAAGATATTTAAAACTGGGTAGTCTTTGAATTATATGACCATCAACATAAAACCGTGAATATTGATGTGCTAAACGGCTACACACCATGTATTTTGTTTTTGAACAGTTTATGTTTAGGCCAAACTCTCTTCCTACTGTGTCAACGGCATTTAAAAGGCATTGCAATACATTCATGTCATCACTTAAAATAACTGTATCATCTGCATATCTGATTGTATGTATCAGGATTCCATTAACTTTCACGCCCCATTCCAAATTATGCAGCGGTTGCCAAATTATTGTTGTAGGATTTGAAATGTTGAGATCAAAGATTTTACTCATACCTGCAAGTTTCAGGAACATTAAAGATGCCTCTCACGTTATGTTTATCCCTCAAGTATCCCGGACAGTCTAAACCAAGCTTAACGATACTTATTAGCAGCCGAATATGGAAACTATGGCTGCTAAAACTCTTTCTAGGAAATATCGTCCAATTAATTGTTGTAGGACTTGGAATGTTGAGATCCAAGATTTTACTCATACCTGCAACTTTCAGGAATGTTCAAGATACCTCTCACGTTATAATGTTTATCTCGCAAATATACAGGATAGTGTAAACCAACCTTAACGATGCTTATTTGCAACCGAACGCCTGCGAATATAGAAACTATGGTTGCTGAAACTCTTATCTAGGAAATAATGTCCAATTATTGTTGTCTTCTTCTTAACGTACTCTATAAAGTCCCCTTGACGTTGGCGATTAACATGGCGAAACTGTCTCCGTCTCGAGCTATTCTAAATAGTTGCTCTGCTTTCTTTATGCCTGTCCACTCCCTGATATTCTTCAAGCAAGAGGCCTGCTTTCTACCAATTCCTCTGCGTCCTTCAATTTTACCCATCATAATAAGTTGAAGAATATTATATCGGTCTCCCCTTACATACTTACGGTCTCCTTATCCAAAATAGACCATCTTTCTACATTTGATATTATCAAGCATCTCGCGAGTAGCATTTGTTCTCTTAAGGACTGCCACATTTGTCAGCATAGCCGTCCATGGTATTTTTAGTGCACATCTGTGCAGCCACATTTCAAAGGCTTCCAAACGATTAATGGTGGATATTTTTAATGTCCATGCTTCAACACCGTATAAGAGGACTAACCAAATGTAACATTTAATCATACGCTTTCGAAGTTGAAATTGCAAGTCATCATTACCAAAGAATGACCTCATTTTTTAAAATGTTGGGCGGGCTATCTCGATTCTACATTCACTCTTTATCTAGATCTAGTTGTTCAGTAATATGTCAACCAAGATATTTAAAACTGGGTACTCTTTGAATTATATGACCATCAACATAAAACCGTGAATCTTGATGTGCTAAACGGCTACACACCATGTATTTTGTTTTTGAACAGTTTATGTTTAGGCCAAACTCTCTTCCCACTGTGTCAAAGGCATTACAATACATTATGTCATCACTTAAGATAACTGACCAAATGTAACATTTAATCATACGCTTTCGAAGAATACAACAAACCGGCATACTTATGTTTTGTGGACCATAAGAAGGCATTTGACAAGGTCAAATTAAAGGACGTTATCCATTTATTGTACGCAAGAGAGGTAGATACCTCTAGGAATAATTAAAACGATCGAAAATATCTACCAGAACAACACAATAAAAGTAAAAGTAGATGAAGAACAAACTGACGAAATTGCAGCTGGCAATGGGATAAGACAGGGGGATTCCCTGAGTCCTCTGTTCTTCAACCTGATCATGGACGAAATAATAAAAAAAGTAAGAACAAAAAAAGGATACCAAATGGGAGAAAAACAACGTAAAATAATCTGCTATGCAGACCACGCAAGACTAATCTCTCAAAGTGAAGATGATTTACAACGTATGCTGCACGAATTTAATATAACCGCTAGAAAATTTAACATATTAATTTCCCCAAAAAAGACTAAATGCATGGTTATAACAGCAGATCTAATAAGGTGTAAATTAGAGCTGGAGGGTCAAATAATAGAACAAGTCATGGAGTTTAAATATCTAGGCATCACACTATTTAGCTACGGAAAGCTCGAAACAGAAGTGGAAGATCAGGTGAATAAAGCAAACAGAGCCGCAGGTTGCCTGAATGAAACAATATGGAGAAATAAAAACATCGGAAAAGAAGTGAAAGGCAGAATTTACAAAACAGTCATCAGACCAATAATTACATACGCGGCGGAAACACGACATGATACAGAAAGGACAAAAAGAATGCCAGAAACAGCAGAGATGAAAACATTGCGAAAAATCGATGGTAAGACGCTGTGGGATAGAGCTAGAAGTGCAGATATACGAAGGAGATGCCAGGTGGACAACATTAATAACTGGGTGAAAAGCAGAAGAGTAGAATGGAACGACCACATAAGCCAAATGACAACAAATAGAGTAATAAGGACGGCGAGAGACGGTTCCCCAATAGTAAGATGATCAGTTGGAAGACCACGAAAAAATGGAATGACAACTTACTGGAGGTACATTGAAAAACAGAGTAATGTCTATATAAAAAGAAGAAGAAGAAGACTTAAGATAACTGTATCATCTGCATATCTGATTGTATTTATCAGGATTCCATTAACTTTCACGCCCCATTCCAAATTATGCCACGCTTGCCAAATTATTGTTGTAGGATTTGAAATGTTGAGATGTAAGGTTTTACTCATACCTGCAAGTTTCAGGAACATTCAAGTTGTCTCTCACGTTATGTTTATCCCTTAAGTATCCCGGACAGTGTAAATCAAGCTTAACGATACTTATTAGCAGCCGAATATAGAAAATATGGCTGCTGAAACTCTTTCTAGGAAATATCGTCCAATTATTGTTGTAGGACTTGATATAATGTTTATCCCTCAACTATAAAGGACAGTGTAGACCAAGCTTAACGATGCTTACTGGCAGCCGAACGCCTGCGAATATGGAAACTATGGTTGCTGAAACTCTTATCTAGGAAATAAGGTCCAATTATTGCTGTTCCTTAAATCAGAACTATTTGGAATTGCCAACTTTGCAATTTACGTTGAGCGAGAACTGAATTAATTTAAACTTTCTTGGAATGACAAATGGTAATTTAGTTTATAAGGATTTAATACTTTTGAGTGCATTAAGAAGAATTCGTACTTTTCTTAACAAAAATAAATACAAAAATTCACGAAAAGAAATAAAACTGTAGTATGTAGTAAGTTTTAAAACTTGAATAGAAATTTATAGGCCAAGCCATTCAACAAAATGAAGAGAGATAGATGACAGATAATGATATTGCGGAGCAGGCATATCTAGAAATATTAATAGGCGAAGCAATAAAGCACTAAAATCGGCCTTACCTCCGGAAAAAAAACGACAAAACGGATCATATTTCGTTTTGCATTCAATTGGTGAATGCGCCAGGAAACTTTGTGACCCCGAGCCGTGATATAATATTTAAAAACTGCATATAGTCCTGTCGCCAGGGGGGGTACAACGGCCTCCTTAATTCAGATGGACTTACCCAAGTTTTTTTTATATATTTTGACCCGTAGAATACGAATTTTTTGGGTAACAGTTGATCCGGATGTCGATAAGATTGTTATAGACAAAGAACTTGAGGAATTACATAACAGTGATTTCTCGCAAAACAAAACATATTTTTGTATTTTTTGGGTCATTTTAAGCAAAAAATATTCCTACAAGTTTTTTCGTAAAATGCATAGTTTTCGAGATAAGCGCGGTTGAACTTTCAAAAAATCGAAAAATTGCAATTTTTGAACCCGAATAACTTTTGATTAAAAAATAAAGTAGCAATTCTGCTTACTGCATTTGAAAGTTTAAGTCAAATTATATCGGTTTTGATTATTTGCATTGCTAAAAATTAATTTTTTTATTGTTAAACTAATCTATAAACACATAGGTTTCCCGTGCCTAATACATGCGTTTTAACGCATGCTACGTAGAAATTGCCTCGCTTGCACTTGTAGCTACTCTACCTACTCGTTCGATTTTAAATGAGAAATCATAGAAAATATCACTCACATACTAGGTGTTTACTACAGTTTACAGCTTTGTTTAACAATAAAATAATAAATTTTTAGCAATGCAAATAATCAAAACCGATATAATTTGACTTAAACTTTCAAATGCGGTAAGCAGAATTGCTACTTTATTTTTTAATCAAAAGTTATTCGGGTTTAAAATTTACAATTTTTCGATTTTTTGAAAGTTCAACCGCGGTTATCTCGAAAACTATGCATTCTACGAAAAAACTTGTAGGAATATTTTTTTCTTAAAATGACCCAAAAAATACAAAAAGATGTTTTGTTTTGCGAGAAATCGCTGTAATGTAATTCCTCAAGTTCTTTGTCTATAACAATCTTATCGACATCCGGATCAACTGTTACCCAAAAAATTCGTATTCTGCGGGTCAAAATATATAAAAAAAACTTGGGTAAGTCCATCTGAATTAAGGAGGCCGTTGTACCCCCCCTGGCGACAGGACTAATACAAAAAATGCATTCTTATAGTGCATCTCAAACAGACAATAAAAAAAAATTCAGAACTCGTCAATTATCGGCAGAAATGAGTTCAATTTTGTTACTCTGGGGTTTTTGGGGTCGCTGAAAACGAATATGACGTCGTAAGTGATCTCCGGAGTCCGGAGTACCTGGTGCCCAGGGTACCTACTGTTTACCTCGTCAGTAAAATTCGTTAAAAATTAATCAAAAATCATTACTCGGGGGTTTTTAGGGTCACTAACGACGAATATGACATCGGAAGTGATCTCCGGAATATCTAGTGCCCAGGGTACCTACCTCGTTTTCTGGAGTTTTCAGCAAACTCATTAAAAAATTAGTCAAAAATCATTACTCGGGGGTTTTTGGAGTCTCTGACGACGAACATGACATCGGAAGTGATCTCCGGAGTACCTGATGCCCAGGGTACCTACTGTTTACCTCGTCTTCCGAATTTTTCGGCAAATTTATTTAAAAAATAGTCGAAAATCATTAGTCACGAGATAAACAGTAGGTACCCTGGGCACCAGGTACTCCGAAGATGACTTCCGATGGCATATTCGTCGTTAATGACCCTAAAAACCCCCCGAGTAATCAGGGCCGCGCCGTCCATAAGGGCGGAGAGGGGCGGTATGCCGAAAAAAAAATTGACAATACCGAAATTACCAGAAATATTAATAATATTTTATTATCTTGTGAAATTGAAAATTTACCAATCGTAGGTAGATATAAAAATAACAGTTATTACCTATTACTTTGATCTCCTAAGGGTACGAACCATTATTTCTTTCAAAGGCCAACGGAGCAAAATGAAAAAATTTTGACGCATGTCAAAATTTTCAATGTGTTTTAAATATATTCATTTTTTTTTTCGGATCCTGAGAAAACGAATAAATATTTTTGAAAAATTTAAACGCAGAATGAAAGATTACATTATTACCGAGGGCCGAAAGTCCCTGAAAATTTCTATAATGTTTATTTTAATAATTACAAGGGTGAAAATAAAAGGCAAAATGTAGTGTGATTTTTAATTGCAAATATTTCATTCAAAAGAAACTTTTTATTTATTCTAAAAGACTTTCAGCCCTCGGTAATAAAGTAGTCTTTCATTTTGCATTTAAATTTTTCAAAAATACTTATTAGTTTTCTCAGGATTCGAAAAAAATGAATACATTTAAAACACATCGAAAATTTTGCAAAACCTCTGAATTTTAAGGAACAGCTTCGATTAGCATGGAATTTGGAATATACACATAGCTAACAAGTCAAAGAAGAAAATTATATTGTGTCGACGATGTCTTTTGCCCTAGGGGAGCACCATTCCTTCACGGGGGGAAAAATATACTTACGTTAAAAATAAGTCCGGAAGGGAATAAACTGACGAATTGTAAGTAACTATAAAGTTAAGTTGTTCTATAAAGTTTTTATATTACTTAAGTTAATATCTACTTTTCGAGTTATTTGCGAGAAAATATGTTCATTTTTCAACAAAAAACCATGTTTTTAGACAGTTTTTCGTCTTCCACCGTTTTCCACCAAAAAATTACTCAAAAACTAAGTACCTATTTTACCGAAATTATATTCTTAGGCAAAATTAAAAAAAAAAGCATTTTCTTCAAAATTTCAAATTTTTTTTTATTTAAAACCAATTTTTTTAAAAAATAAGCACTTTTAAATGGTGAAACTTCCAGATCATATAAATATACATAAGTGAAGTAAACAGTAAAGCTGTAACGATTAATTTCATTTGGGATGCTAATTAAGCGGAGACTTTTACGATGTTTTTTCAGTGTTACCGGCTTACTTTTGCTACTAGAAACTTTTTAAAAAACAAAAATAAAGCTTTTTCTAAAGATTTTAAAAAAGTTGTAATGATTTTTGCCCGAAAAGTGCTTCATATTTTGGTTATTTTAAGTTGAAATGTTCGATTTCTAATTTGACGAATAAGAACCCACTTTTCTCGAGCTACAACTCTTCTTCTACTAGATCTACTGACTTCATGTGTGCACAAGTTTTTTTAATTATTTTATAAGCACTATTTTTGCCAAGGACATTTTTTTCAATAAAATACACACTTTTTGTGTTAGTTGCGAAAAACGGTCTAAAACCGTAATTTTTATGTTGAAAAATGAACAACATACTTGCAAATAAATGGAAAAATACTGACTTAGTAGAACAAACTGTATATTATTATGGAACAAGATTTGCTTAGAATTAGTCACTTTATCCACTTCCAGACTTAATTTTAACGTATATTTTTTCATCCCCGACGACGCAATATAATTTTTTTTCTTTGTTATAAATTAGCTATGCCAAATTTCATGTCAATCCAAGTGGTTCTTGAAAATACGGAGCAAAACCGTGAGCAAATGGACTATAATAATATGTAATTATATAATTTATTTGTTCTCTGATAATGTAATCCTTTTCGTAATAACTTATCAGTATATTACTTTCCTGCTGCTGAAAATCTAAGAGCAGAAAATAAGGGTTAAGGTACGATTCCGACATCGACGGCAGGCAGTAGACACGGCAGTTGCAGTTGTCGCCGTGACAGACGTCACTATTTTGCACTATTAATTTATATGAGGCTGATTCCGACATCTAACTTCAATTGCTGTCCGGCAGAACGTCAGTTGCTAATAATTATACAAGTTAATAGTGCAAAGTAAATACGTATGTCATGGTAACAACACTGTAACTGAAGTTTGCAGTTGCCTTTTGCCGCATGCCGTCAACGTCGGAATCGTACCTTTATCCAGAGGGCCATGCTAAGAATCACAAGGGGACAGAATACCAAATAATATCAGGCAAAGAACAAAAATCAAAGAAATAGTAGAACATGTAGCAAAAAAGAAATAGAGATGTGCAGGTCACGTGGCAAGAAACCGAACAACAGCTGGACTCAGAGTATTACTGGAATATGCGACCGTGGGCGGACAATCGGATAAACGAAGCAGAGATCGACCACCAACGTGCTGGAGTGACGATGTAAAGAGAACTGCCGGGAACTGGATAGCTGGTAGCTCAAGATAGGGAGAAATGGAGAAACTTAGAGGAGATGTTCAGCAGTGGACGGTTAGATTATAATGATGATGATGATACTTTCCTAACACATAAAAAATAGTTTGTAGGTATACCGTATAACAATTCACTAAGCTACAAAAAACTACTTAAAAAGGAAGGAGGAATGGGGCGCCTAAAATTACTTGCCCTGGGGCGCTTGAAAGCCTTGGCGCGGCCTTGCGAGTAATGATTTTGACTAATTTTTTAATAAATATTAATGAAGAGCTAAACAGTAGGTACCCTTGGCACCAGGTACTCCGGAGATCACTTACGACGTCATATTCGTTTTCAGCGACCCCAAAAACCCCAGAGTATCAAAATTGAACTCATTTCCGCCGATAATTGACGAGTTCTGATTTCTTTTATTGTTTGTTTGAGATGCACTTTAAGAATGCATTTTTTGTATGCAGTTTTTCAATATTATATTATGGCTCGGGGTCACAAAGTTCCTTGCGCATTCACGAATCGAATGCAAAAAGAATTATTAAGATCTGTCTTGTCGTTTTTTTTTCGGAGGTTCAGTGCTTTATTGCTTCGACTATAAAGGGAAAGAGAATGTTCGATATAAAAGGAAATGACGATCTTAAGAAACATGCTATAACATGATGGATCAAAATACCACTGGTCTTTTGTAGGACGTGTATCATTCACTGTTATGACGCCGGAAATAGCATAGCTAGCGATGGGAGAAACCTACCGGTTATAACGTAAAACCGATTTTTTTACTTCGAAATAATCGGTTTTTCCAGTTGTGTTTTTTTGTCCCGGGTATAGTCGGTTTTTTCTTTTCAAAGTAATAACCGGTGAAAAACCGGAAAAAAGTTGCCTCTGGAAAAAAATAATGATTACAGAGAAAAAATGTAAAAGTTTTTGATATATTTTGGGGTCTATGTCGATATATATCAATCCATCTTCAGATATTTACAAAGAAACGTCTATAAGCTGACATAAAAGCATCTAGAATCTACAGCTAGTACACAAATATGTTATTCCTCAAACCTGGTATTCGTTTGACGGTAAACACGGATTTGGCTAGTATAGACCGACTGTCTTTTCATCGGTGTGTCAAAAATGTGGATTACTGTAAATATAGGGCACAAAGCTCATGATAATTAGTAAGAAAAAGATAAAAGAAAATCAAATCTACGTCAACCAACCCCAGTAGAAGTAGAAAGAGTGACGAACTACAGTTACCTCGGCACCATAAAGAATGAAGAATACACCAACAATCAGGATATAAGAACCCTCATCTAAAAAGATATATCCACTTTCAACCGTATGAGGGCCTCCTTCAAGAGCCAAAGCCTCGCTCTTGGTATAAAAGTAGGAATGAGGCGATGTACGCCTTTTATGTCCTACGAAAATACTTAAGATCTCGTGGGTTGACGAATCGTAAATGAGGATGTCCTCAGAAGAATGAAGAATAACAGAGACCACCATCAAATCTGCTCGCAAGCTACAATATTCGGACACATCTGAGAAATGAATCAAGCCCTGCAAAGCCATCTCGAACCGTTTATATATCGATTGATTATTTAGTATCCATAATAATAATATATTCGTTCAATAATATCGAGATCGATAATATCGATACCGATTCGAATGGAGTATTGCAAAATTATTAAATAAATGTAACATTGTAACCTAATGGGTGTTGGTTATTGATTAAAAATACCGAACACCGGTTTTTGGAATAACCAGTCTTTTTGACCGATTTTAACCGCCAGGTTAAACTGTGAATAAAAAAAAACCGGTGTTTTGTCAACAACCGCCATCCCTCTGGACATATTTTTGCCCTGCGCTTTTGTCTTTTATCTTTTATCCTTTCTTTTCTTTCTCTCTTTATTCTTTTTCTATGTTCTCCACCTATACCTTTTCAGGTTTCAGATATGGCGTATCAAAAACTGTACAAAAAGATTTGATCTACTTTTAAAACCTAAACTTTGAACTTCCAGGTAGAAGCAAGTATTGACATGATTCATACTGAACTCCAGTACTTTATAACACCCATGACTTCTGTTTATATCAGAACTAAAATCCACCAGGAAAGTAATTTCCTGTAGCTGACTGTATACCATTAATCACAAAAAAATTAGTAAAATCTTGTATTGAAGGTATATATTTATTTAAAAATCCCTTAAAGGGCTATATCATAGAACGCTTTCGATATATTTCGAATGTGGGTTGCTCATCAGTCCGGAGAATATGTCCTCACATTACAGTCAGTAGTAATTGGTAAATGAATTAGTTGTAGTAGCTGAATTGTACAACATTTAAAGTGTTTTTGCATACATATTTTGGTGGCTCAGCGTGTTATAAACCTGTTAACAGCACTGGTGATGATATTTTTAGGTCGAAGACGTTCTGTGATGTAGCCCTTTAAGAAAATTTTTAATATATCGTTTATAAAGGATTTTACTAAATTTTTTATATCGGAAGTATTAATTGAACTAAACTAAATGATGAAATAAAAATACGAAAACTACAATACCTTGGCCATGTGATCATCATCATCAATGGTGCTACAGCCCTATGAAAGAGCCTCGACCTTCCCAAGTCTATTACGCCAGTCAGTCCTATCCATTGGCAACCGTTGCCAGTTTGCTCCGCCTATTTTTCTCCCATCCTCATCTACACCATCCTTTCATCTGAGTTTTGGCCTACCCTTATTTCTACTTCCCACAGGTTGTGACATAAGGATTCTTCTAGGGGGGGGGGGTTATTCTGCTGTAATCTTGCTAGATATCCTGCCCATCTTAGTCTTCCTATTCTTATAAGAGATACTACGTCTTTACCACCAAATATATGTTTATATCTGTGGTATACCTCGTAGTTGTACCTCCTCCTCCAAACACCATTTTCACAGATGCCACCGAATATTCCTTTCAAGATCTTTCGTTCATTGGCCATGTGATGCAAGAAATTAAATACCAGCTTCTGCAGAATATCATGTAGCTATAAACACAATACAAAAAGTCACGATGATCTTTAACCTTAAAAGAAAACAGCCCCTTACAAATAAGGCAGCAAATTTGAAAGTTCACTTACTCGTCCTCAATCTTACAGGAAAATATCCATTTTTAGTTAAAATTCTGAGGATGATGTTGTAGTCTCTGGTTGACATTAAGTTCTGATCTTTATGTGCGTGTATGTATGTAGTTAAATTCAACCTCAAAACAACAAACAAGGAAGTGGTTCAAGCACCTCAAAAAATAGAGAAACGAAGAGCAGTTGGACCAGATGATATCCCTGTGCAAGTATGGAGAGCTTAAGAAGAGACAGGAACAAGTTGGCTAACAGGTTTATTTAATAGAATTATGGAAGTTGGAATAAGGAATAATGCCAGACGAATGGAGAAGCAGTATATTAGTAATACCTGTTTACAAAAACAAGGGAGACATACAGCAATATACAAACTAAAACTACTTGGTCACACCATGAAAATATGGGAGAGAGTAAGTGATAGGCAGATACGTGAAGAAACCGAAATATTCGATATTCAATTTGGCTTTATGCAGGGCAGGTCGACAACAGATGCAATTTTCATTATAAGGCAGTTGACGGAAAATACAGGAATAAACAAACGCTCATATGGTATTCATTAATCTTGAGAAAGCATATGATAGAGTTCCTCGAGAGATTCTGTGGTGAGCACTTAATAAGAAGGGAGTTCCCGGTGAATATAACGGTAACGATTGTGAGAAATATGTATGAAGGCCTATTCTCGACATTCCTAAAACACAAAAATATGTCACGATTGCAAAATGGCTCTGAGAAGGACAATATCAAAAATTATTGAATAAAATTTTCTTTAGGTTACGTTTTAACTAAACCATAAAATAAACTAATATATTAAAAGATTTCTATCAGATAAACACAAGGTTAGCTGTGTCAAATCCAATAAACCTTGACCTAATCAAAACATTAAGTTTCTGGTTAAATCACAAAAATATTGTGCTTGTGCACCTGCCAAACCATGCTTGGAATTGTTTGGTTTAGTGTTCAGGTCATGTTTCATGTTGGTGGAATAGCAGTTGTATTTCTTGAGCAACATTGTTGACATAATTCAAATAGTATCTTCAGTACTCGGTAATAATTATTGTTTATAATTATCTTCAGTACTCGGTGTTAATTATTGTTTGTATAATAAACTTCATTGTTGTTTATATTGTATCTATACAGACTTAAAAAATTTTATTGTAATGATCACATTGGTTGTAATTAAAACTACATTCATTTTGTTTTTGACGTTTCAACTTCCAGTTCGGAAATCGTTAAAAAAACTCATGAAATAAAATTATAAAAAAATTATATAACCAGTAAAATAATTGTTTTTATCAATTTTGTTAATTGACAATATGCCACAAGAAAATAGTTTCAGAATAGAATAATTTTAGTTATAATTTTTAATGTAAATACACAGAATAAAAGACACAGAAAATTAATGTTTATTTAAAACATTTCCTGACGCCGTGGTAATTAATCGATTTTAATTTTTGCAAATTGCAAATGAAAGGTACAGTGCACTTCTATAAGCAAAAAAAATCAACTTGCTATCTGCTTTATTTTCAGTGCTGCAGCATTTTAAAAAATGAATATTTTTTGCGAAAGCTGTATTGCAAAATTTATTTTGCAAAATTTATTAAACCGATCTTACTGAAATTTACAGTGTTGTTTTACTATATTATATAGTTTTTCTGAGTAAAATACGAAGGTCCTAAGTGTAGCATAAATAGTTGAAAAACGTAAAATGCGAATACTTGTTTTTGTACGGTTCTTTTTGCAATTATTGCTATTTTGCAACAAGGGTGACTATTTTTTAAATTTTTAACCAATTCTTTATTGTAGAAAATTTAATTACGCAACTTTTATGTCAGTAAAACTTTTCTCAGAAATGAACAGTTTTAAAGTTATAATCAAAAAACCAATAAAAAAATCTAATTTTTCCTTCATATTTTGACAATTTGATTATTTAAACAATGTTCCGGACCATTTTGAGTGGGAGGATAACTTAAATATTATTATTTGAGTTATTTTCAAGCAATTTCTGCAAAAAAATTTGAGTCACCTCTCAACGTCCATCTCAAAACAGATGAGCCCTGGACTACTACGCCAGGTATCTAGTGCCTCTTGAATATATATTTTATAGAATTGGGGATAAACAACAACCTTGTCTCTATCCTTTCTCACTCTCAAAAATTCAGATGTCCTTGTGCCCATTTTTACTTGCTTCTTCTTTAAATGCCGTCTCCCCATCGGAGGATGGATCTCATCATCACTATCTTTACTATATCTACCGCTGCTGAGTTCTATTGAACTGCATTTACACCAGTCCCTTGAATTCTTCAGGTCAGCCAGGACACTCTCCTTCTTCCTATACTCCTTTCTTCTCTTATCTTTCCCTGTATTATCAGACTTAGAATAGAAGTTCATATCGTTGTCCCCTCATTACGTGTCCCAGATATTGTAACATTCTTATTTTTATTGTGTTTATTATTTCATATTCTTTGCCCATTTCTCGCAATACCTTCGTTCTAGTTTTCTTCTGTGTCCATGCCATTCTAAGCATCTTCCTGTAACAGTATACATTTTACTTGCTACTGCTACGTTATTTTTTATAGATATTACAAATAGCTTTCACATATACTTGAGTTAAGTTGCTATTTTTTAAAACTTAGAGCACATGAGTACGAATCTCGGTACCATTAACAACATTTTCATTTCTAAAAATAATACGAGCCGTTCACTGTTCTTTGGAGGGCGCGTAAAGCTGTCGGTCCCCCTGAGCCAGTGTGCATCGACCCTATCTACGTGTAATAGGGTTAAAAATGAAATTGGCAAAAAAATAATACCATACGATATTATTAATCAACTGTAGTTATACACCCTATTCAACGAGCATACGCCTGTTTTGGATGACTTCGACAACGAATATTTTACTGTGCAAAATAAGAACAACGAAAGTAAATTGCAAATTACATTGTTGTTTATTGGAATAATTATTAGCGTCATTTACTTTCGTACTTCCTATGTTGCACAGGCAAATATTCGTTGTCGTAGTAATCCAAAACAGGCGTATGTTCTTGGAATGGCCCATACCTAAGGCCCTAATAAATATTTTATATATTTACTTCTGATGTCTTGTTCAAAGCCCAAGATTTCTTCACTGCACTGTTCAGTTATCACTGCACTACTATGCAGCAGTGTCAGTAGTGCAGTGATCAGTGAACAGTGCAGTGAAGAGATATAGGTCCTCAGGAGACTTGAGACCCCGGAAACACTGAAGAAGACATCAGAGACAGGGGCGTAACAAAGGCCCCCGCAGCATGAAGCTTGCGGGGGCACCAATATGTCAGGGGCCCCATCTTATCTAATATATGTAAAAATGTGTTATTGTTATATTATTTTACGCATGCATACGCAACGTTTTTTAAGCAGTGCAGTATTGAAAATAAAGTTGCCCATCAGATAGATACGTATTAATAAAATTGTATATTCGCTGATAGAGTGCACAAATAAAGTTGTTTATCTTATACAATAATACTATATAATAATGTAATCATTTATTAATTTTTATTCTATTTTATTCTATACCAATACCGACGAAAAATGTAAGTTGTTGTAAACAGTGCATGCATACACTAATAGCCCAGTATATAAATGATCGTTTTGGAGTGTAATTATCAGCGTCACCACGCATTTGCTTGACAATTTAGATTGAGATGCTACTTCCATCACTTTAAAGTTGAAATTGTGCCGTTGGTTGCTTTTGCTTGGGGGTGATAGTCACACCTTCTTGGAGGTGAAAAGCATGCGTTTAAAATAAGTCTGGAAATGCATAAATTGACTAATTATAAGCAACGTTGTTCTATAGAGTTTTTTTATATCAAAGTCAATACTTTTCAAGTTATTTGCGAGTGAAAATGTTTATTTTTCAACAAAAAAAGCACGTTTTCAAGTAGTTTTTCGGAAATACCTAAAAAATGAGTATTTTATAGAATTAAATATTATCGAAAAAATATTTTTAGCAAAAATGTAGCCTATAAAAGAACAAAAAAATGATCTATTCATGTTTATAAAAGTTTATCGACACAGTAAAAGCAAAGTTGTAGCTCATGAAAAATTGTCCTTATTTGTCAAATTCCAAATCGAATATTTCAACGTGAAATAACCAAAAAATGAAGCACTTTTCAAGGAAACCTCATCAACACTTTTTTTAAATGTTTAAAAAGCTTTATTTATATAGTTTTTAGCATCAAAACCAAGCGAGTTACGCTCAAAATAAAGTTGGCCCCTTTTTTTGGTAAAAAAAAACTCGTGAAAATCTCCCCTTATTAAGCATCCCAAATAAAATTAATCGTTAGCGCTTTACGATTTACTCTGCATGTACATATTGGTTTATATGAACTGAGAATTTGACCGGTCAAAGTTCTTATTTTTGAAAAAATGTAGTTTTATAGCAAAAAAATTTTTTTTTATTTTGGAAAAATGCTTTTTTTCCAAAATAACTTAAAAAGTATTAATGATACGAAAAATCTCAAAGAGTAAAGAAATTCAGGTTTTGCTTTTGTAAATATTTTGGTTTTATTTTGTTTTTCTGTAAGACAAAAATTGGTTAAAATATGGCTGTTCAAAATTTGTCTTTGATCTAGAACTCTTTCAACTAGAACCTTTTCAAAAATAAGCACTTTAAACCGGTGAAACTTACAGGTCATATTAAAAAAGTAATTTATAAAGCAGTATTGATTAGTTACATGTGGGGTGCTAAATAGGTTAAGATTTTCACAATTTTTTTACCAAAAAAGGGTTTAACTGTATTTTGAGCGTAACTAGCTTAGTTTTGATGCTAGAAACTTTTATAAAAAACAAAAATTAAGCTTTCTTTTAAACATTTCAATGAGTTTTACCCGAGAAGTGCTTCATTTTTTGGTTATTTCACGTTGAATTATAATTCGTTCAAATCTTCTATTTGGAATATCAGGAATAAGAACAATTTTTCATGAGCTACAACTATGCTTTTACTGGGTCGATAGACTTCATTTTTTAAATCTTTTTATAAGCTACATTTTTGCTAAGAATTTTTTTTTTTTGATCAAATACTTACTTTTTGAGTTATTTGTGAAAAACCATCTGAAAACGTGGTTTTTTGTTGAATGACATTTTTACTAGTAAATAAATTGAAAAGTATTGACTTGACCACTTCGATGGTCACACTGAAAATTACACGGTATCGCCCTATTTCACCTTCATTGACTGGGCTATAACACATATAATTTTTGTTACACAAGTCGCAATTGTTTAATAATTTTTTACAGGGGGCTCATTTTCAATTCTGCGGGGGGGCCCGGCGGAGTTTGTTACGCCACTGATCAGAGAGAATGTCGAAGGCTCGGTGTGATATAAACGACAAGGTTCTACCGGATGAGTTTAATATTAATTTTTATATTAATATATTTTATACATATTTTAGTTTAATATTAATTTTTGTGAACGCTAGCGCTGTTGAGGAAGCCTGCAATGGCAGAAACAGCTGTCCAGCGATTGTACATCCCTCTGAATCGAAAGCAAGCAAAACCATCTTTTACTTTTCTATCTTTACTCAGATTTGAGTACTAGGAACTTTTTTTCTGTCCTTTTCCTAGAGCCTAGACGAATGAAAACGGAATGTGACTGCATATAGTAGAGTCCTTTTTGTTTTGTATATTCGTCGTCTGCTGTCTTATAAATTGTAAACATCGCAGATTAAGGATGTACCAGAAAGAACTTTCAACAAGAAAAGTTTCAGATTTAAATAACTATTTACCATTTTAATTTTTATTATAATGGTAAATTCTACATCTGAGACTTTTCAATAGTAATTGCACAAGAGCTTTAAAATTATTGATTTTTTCCCGAGTGACACTTTGAAAATTATGTCAAAGTGTCACGAGGGCAAAAATTCTATATTAATTTTAGAGATCGAGTGCAATTTGTTGCGATTATTTCATGAATAAAACTGTTCAAAGCTAAAATTTTATTGTAATTTATTTATGTAAGTACAAATTAGTACAATTAAACACACAGTTGTTATAAATATTTGACGGTTGAAAGTCATCACTTTTATAATTTTTAAAACATTAATTGTCATTAATGTCATTAAATGTATTTATTCATAGCAACGAAGGGCATCTGACGTAATATACTTGACTACGGGAAATTATCAAAAATTATCAGGTATAATATCACAAGAGAGTGAGAATAAATTGAAAATAATGCGACAGTTTTTCGAAAATTTGTTGTCTGGCAATAGACACGAGAGCCCGCAGGGCTCGAGTGGCTTTGCCCAATGACAACAAATTTGAGTAAAAATGAAGCATTATTTTCTTATTTATTCTTACTGTCGTGTGATATTCGTAAGATTATTTTTTAATACGTATATTATGGATATTTTCTTAAATGTGACAGTTGTCAAAACTAGGAAACTGGTTGCCATTAAACAGAAACAATCTACTTAAAAAAATTCTATCGGTAATTTTCTACAGTAGATAATTATCAGTAGTAATTGCACAAGAGCTCTGAAATTATTGAATTTTTCCCGAGTGACACTTTGACAGTTTTAATTTCACGAGCCGAAGGCGAGTGAAATTATGTCAAAGTGTCACGAGAGCAAAAATTCTATATTAATTTCAGAGGTCGAGTGCAATTTGTTGCGATTATTTCATGAATAAAACTGTTCAAAACCAAAATTTTATTGTAATTTATTTATGTAAGTACCATTAAACACACAGTTTTTATAAATATTTGACGATTGAAAGTCATCACTTTTGAAATTTTTAAAACATTAATTGTCATTAATGTCACTGAATGTATTTTTTCGTAGCAACGAAGGGCATCTGACGTAATATACTTAACGACGGGAGATAATCAAAAATTATCGATTTAATTCAGATTTCTGTAGCTTTCTATTGGTCAGAATCTCCTATGAATGAAATAATCAGTATAAGTTTAATCTGATTGGACAGAATTGAACACGTGATCAAATATTTTACTATACGATTGGAAGTTAAAATCATCAAAAAATAATCAGTTTAATTTTTATTTCTGTAGCTTTCTATTGGTCAGAATCTCCTATGAATGAAATAATCAGTTTGATTAATTTTTGTGTTAATATTATGTACTTTTTTATTAACTAATCTCATCTTTATGTATTTTGTAAAAAGATTTTTCAGAGCCAAACGGTGACAACACTGTACGAAAAACTAGGCCATACTTATCGACCACTTTCAAGCAATGCGGACCTAAAGGTCATACAATTTAGGCATTAATAAACTCATCTCATTGTGAACGATAATTGGTTATACAATTAAAAGATAATATACCTAATTGAGTACGTTTAGAGTAAAATAACAATGTTATAAAATTGACATTGAGTTTCGCGTAGGTTGTTAGTATACATTTTCACACACAATAGATTCATTCATAAATTCATAATAATTCATTTCCTTCAGTCATATAAAAATCAAATACGGGATATGATATAGATATATGTAGGTATTTGAAAAAAAAATTCAATTTATAAAAAATGTGAAATATACTCCAGTAATAATTCTTTTCATCCTTTTTGAGAGGCTACACCTCTCAAATATCCTGGAACATTAATAAAAAAAAATGTGTGTGTACTTTGTACGCACGTAAGAAGATATTCTTCTATTATATAATAGGTAATTTAAACGAAGTAAATATACTTAAAAGGTTATTTGTACTTATTTTATTTAAAAATCAAACTAACTTTCTTATCTACCACTTTCAAAAAAGAAGAATATCTTCAAAAATTATATAATAATATACTTACAATCATAAAATCTATAAAAAAAATAAAAAAATAATAACTTGCTTGGGGCTTGAACCCACTTCACGTCTACCGCACCGTACGAAAGTTGACGGTATTTCAAACTGCACCACATTCGCGTATACGTCATGTGAGAATACACACAAACTAAACGTTTACACCATAAATTTATATGAATTTAATAAAATTATTAGTTTGATTTTTGTCGAAATAAAATACAACAAAATATAGAGTAAGAAAACGATATATGAGATGAAGATTTGTAGAAAGTTTGTTCGTAATCAGATTATGTAAATTAAAGCATTGCCTACTAATAAGTAACTACATTATTTTGTTTACATTTTCCAAATAGATAGGTATTGAAACTGTTAGGTATTTCCAACTGAAACATTTAGAATTACGTACCTGAGGCTTTTCAAAACTATTTAAAAATTCACTATAATTATAAATTTGATTTTATTTCTGTCCACACATCAATAAAAACTAATATTATACAATATTTTTGTTTACCGATAACCTCCATATTGAACAATTATTGACAGATCATTTCAAGATTTCAACACCCAATCAGATCCCGTATAACGATTAATACCATACTGTCGGTGTGCTCATGCGCGCGGATCAATTAAATTTTAGCCTCAATCGATTCGCCGCTAAAGAAGAATATCTTCAAAAAATTAAAATATTTAAAAATTTCGAAAAAAAATTTTCTACTTTATCTTATAACTTTAAAACGATTTATTTTGGAAAAAACAACAAAGTCGTAAAGAAATAAAATAAAGATAATTACATTTTCTATGAAATACGCCTGGTTAAAAATGTCCTAGTTTATTACCCTTGCTGCAAAATAGCAATAAATACAAAATAAGGGGGCAAAACAAGCCTGTTATTATTCAATGTTTTTTAACCACTTAGGTTACACTAGGACCTTAGTAATTTGCTAAGAAATTTGTTATAATATACTTAAATCGTCCACTAAATTTCATTAAAATCGACTTAGATGGATTTTGCATAAAAATTTTGCAATCTAAATTTTTTTTAAAAGTTGTAATTTTTTAAAAATTTTCAAAAAATAAACTACCATTTAAAACTTGCCAATTTTTTCACATATAAAGAGGCATTCGCCGATCTAACTCATTTTACAGAATTGAAATCGGATTATTTAGTCGGATTCATCAATGTTTTAATAAACAATTTTTTGGCTTATAAACAAATTCAGTATCTCGGTAACTATTACATTAAGTTAAATTCAGAAAAAACACTATTCTGAAAAAAAAAAAGTTGAATTGCGAGGAGTAGTTCCTGAGATCCTGGTCAAATCTGACCGGTAGTTGCGACGGAGTTATAAACAATAGGTAATGGTAATCTTTGAACAATAACCTTCTGCTTTCGGTCCTCTTTTACAATACAAATTTTTATATGTTCAAGACACTCATAACAAACATTATAGAATAAAAACGATCGGTATTGCGCGATTATTTGATATAAAAATACCAAAAAAACTAGGTTGTAGAAAGGTCGAGTTGAAACTCGAGTAGAGCCACCTAACTAAACTATTATGCCAAATATACTTTAGTTTTGTTATAATAAATTAATTTATTTATAACAAAATATAACCACATTTTTTCCTATATTGTAGAATTTTCTTTAGAAAAACTTACCACACACCACACGTGTACGTTTTAAGTTCTAAGTACAAAAATATTCTCATTTGCATGCTGTATAATTATTTAAACAATATTTGTTTTTAAACAAATTAAAATTTTTGTTAATAATTTTTTTACCGGACGCCGGACTGAATGGTTTCAGTGGCTCTGATTTCGCTCCAGAACAATATGGCCATCTGTGTTTATATTTCCTGATGAAACAAAGACTATTGAAGTAAGCAAATATTGTTTAATAGTTATTTATGATATAAGTGTTGAAAGTACAATTTTAAGGGACGCATGTGAAAGTTTGCAGAATGGGCGAAGCGAATTCTGCAATTCACATGAGTGCCTTAAAAATGTACTTTTAACACGCATATCATACAAAAACTCCCACAGGAGTCAATTATTATTATTATTATTATCGATCGAAATTATGACCTAACTTTATCTGCAAAAATAATGCCACCTCTCACATCCACCTCAAAACAGATCAGCCCTGGTCTAATATATTTGACATTAATCGACAATTTCGATGTTATTTTTCCACAACTAGATAAGTTTGGTTTTAAGATAATTATGAAAAAACCAACGTATGTTAAAGTAGGTATGTCTTAAAACAAGACACAACTAACAAAATAATGTAAACGTTTTAAGAGGCATGTATTGACATAGAAAACTTAAAAATATGCATCTGTATAATAATATGTCAATATATGCAAATGCACAAACATCGAAAGCGTAGCCGTAATAAATATAAGTTCCTTAAGAGATAAATAGTAATATGTACGCAGTTGAATAAACAGTTGTTGAGTCCTCGTTCGTGATCAATAGAGGTTTACCTTCTATACTCTTTCTCATGAGCATCTTTCAGTGCGTCACAGTTTTTCAATTCCTTTCTAACGCATTAAATTGTATGTGACCGAAAAAAAAGGCACGTCTGTGATTAGAGCATTTATAACATTTATTCTAGTTGTCGTTAGATGGCGCTATAATCGAAAAGAAATTATTTACGAATTATGTAATATATCTACGAATATAATCTGTACAATTTATAAGACTATACAAATCAAAGAAAATACCATTTTATAAATGCAATAAACACAATTGATTTGTTTTTATGCCAAATTGCAAATAAAATGTGACAACTGTCAGTTTTAAATAAAATGCCATGTTAGAATAAATGTTATAAATGTGTATTATCACGGACTTACGTTTTTTTCTATCAGTTGTGACGCACTGAAAAATGCTCATGAAAAGGACTTTATCAGTAATAGAGATTGTATGGAGAATAAAGTCGACGACTTTACATTTGTAGACAAGGCGAAAACGGCGGGTTCGTTGGGAAAAATATTCCCATGAGATTTTTTTGCATAATTACATTCGTGAGACATTCCAGAATAAGGTTCAAGAAGTCGCCCACGTGAAAAGTGGGCCAAATTTTTTTTAACAATTTTTTTATTCAAATTTCAAAAATCAATATTTTTGGCCCGGACAACTTTTTTTAGGTTTTTTGGACCATTCTGGATAAAAAAGGTCTCTTATAATTTTTCTCTAAAGTTGATCGTCTTCGAGTTATAAGTAATTTAAAATTGAAAAAAAAAACGAAAAATGCCGATTTTCAAGGCTTAATAACTCGGTTAAAAGTTATTACATACTATGAAAGTCAGAAAGTGACTAAATCAAAGTTTAATGACCCCCTACAAGATCCCGAAGAAATTTTTGTTAAGTATCGTTCGCGGTAACGATCCCGTACTTGTCCAGGATTACTTCGCATGCGCACTTTAAAAATCGCATGCGCACTTTAAAAAAGTGAACGCTCTTTTTTTAAGTGCGCATGCGAAATAATCCTGGACAAGTACGGGATCGTTACCGCGAACGATACTATTATTTTATTACTAAGCTGTTATTTTTAACTTTTAACTACCCGCGCATCAAGTTATGACATAACTACACGCGTGGCGTACTTTATACGCCACAAGAAAATACACTTAAAAACAGCGGATTTGTTTATTTTTTTGTTGAAAAAATACACTTAGTTGTTTGTTATAAACCTTATTCGGCATCAGTGAATACTTGGAGTTCCTTCTCAGTAAGCCAATTGGGATTAATAACTGGAATCATGGAATAACTGGATTCCATGATAAATAAAATTACTAATAAAAAAATTTTTGAAATGTGATTTTTTACAGGAGAAAAAGTATTGTTTATAAAGAAAAATATATTTTGTGCCATAATGACTAAAAAACAATTGAAATACATACTTATATTACTACTTATATTAATATAATCGTGGCGTATATTGTCCCCCACCGGAAACAACAAATAAAAAACTGTAAATTACGATCTTCCCGGAACGCCGATTATAACGAAACTAAAACCAAATTGTAAAGCTCATTCCAGTGATAGGTTAGAGAGATAAACATGGTCAAACATTAAATTTTTAAATATATTTGCAGACAATAGAGAAAACAGACAATAGAGAAAAAAAGAGCTAAGAACAAAGATGTACACATGGCGTTTATAGACCTTAGGAAGGCATACGACACCGTGCCAAGGAAAGAACTGTACAAAGCAATGACTAAAATAGGGATACCACCTAACCTAACAGAAGCAATCAAAAACATGTACAGTGGAAATGAAGTAAATATAAAAATCGGAAACAAGGTAGTTGCTAACTTCAAAACAACAAAAGGATTACTACAGGGATGCCCAACGTCACCGACTCTATTTAAAATATTTTTAGAACACGCACTAACAACTTGGAAGACAAAGTGTAGGGGTATGGGAATACCGATAAGGGACGATTATCTCTACACATTGTGTTTTGCAGACGATCAGGTGGTGATGGCTCAAGATGAAGAGGATATCAGTTACATGGTAAGAAAACTAAAAGTGGAATACAAAAAGGTGGGCCTGGAAATAAATATGAAGAAAACGGAATACTTAGTAATATCGGAAGAAGACGTAAAAAACTTAGAAGTAGAAGAACAAGTTGAAATAAAAGGAACGAAGAATTTTAAATATTTGGGCTTTATAATGTCGAAAAGTGGAACAACAGAAGCAGAAATAAAAAGTAGATTGGGACAAACAAGATCTTGCATCAGACAACTCCATAATGTAATCTGGAATAAAAACATCAAGGGAAAAACAAAAAGAATGATATACCAGACAATAGTAAGAAGCATCATGACATATGCCGCAGAAATTTGGGTCATAAACAAAAAAAACCCAAAAAAGCATTCTGGCAACCGAAATGGAATACTGGAGAAGATGCTGTGGTCTCACCAGAAGAGACAGAATAACAAATGAGGAGATAAGGAGAAGAATGCAAGTGGAAAAAGATGCCCTGCAATATATAGACGAGAGAAGACTGAAATGGTACGGCCACGTACGCAGAGCAGAAAACACTTGGATAAACAAGGTTGCAGAATGGAGCCCAAGAGGAACGAGAAGAAGAGGACGACCTAGAAGATCTTGGAAAAATGAAGTCGACGAAGCCATGTCTAAGAAAGTATTGGAAGACGGAGACTGGGAAGACCGAAAAAAAATGGAAGTCCTGGCTGACGGAAGGGAAACGGCATTAGCTGTAGACAACCCTTTATATATATATATATATATATATATATATATATATATATATATATATATATATATATATATATAATATATTTGCAGTAGAATTCTTATATCTGGCGTACAAAATACGCCAGCGCGTGTAGTTAAAGGTTAAGTAAAAATATTGAGCGCCATGCACGTGGTAGCCGCCCGTAAATGCTGAGTGCGAGAGAGATGCCACTCCAGCAGTCCAATTGTGCATCTTACTTGCACTCACATTTACGGACGCCTACCACGTGCATGGCGCTCAATATTGTTATTTAAAAATAACAGCTTAGTAATAAAATAATGACAACAATTTCTTCGGGATCTTGTAGGGGGGGCATTAAACTTTGATTTAGTCACTTTCTGACTTCATAATAATAACTTTTAACCGAGTTATTAAGCCTTGAAAATCGCCATTTTTCGTTTTTTTTTTCAATTTTAAATTGCTTATAACTCGAAAACGATCAACTTTAAAGAAAAATTATAAGAGACCTTTTTTATCCAGAATGATCCAAAAAACCTACAAACAAATTGTCCGGCCAAAAATGTTGATTTTTGCAATTTGAATAAAAAAAATTTGGCCCACTTTTCACGTGGGCGACTTCTTGAACCTTATTCTGGGATGTCTCATAAATGTAATTATGCAAAAAATCTCATGGGAATATTTTTCCCAACGAACCCGCCGTTTTCGCCTTGTCTATTACGCATTTTTATAAAGAAGGTAAAAAATAAATTCAAGAAGACAAACTTTTTGAAAAAAACATTCTTAATACATTGGTTAAGTTAACAACCAACTATAAAGAAGAACTGCATATATTTGTATTGTATTATAATCCATAAATCCAAAAGACCAAATTCATGATCATCTCCAAAAACTTGGATGCACTTGAAAACTCCACAATAACACCGAATAACAAGTCCATTGAAAGAGTGAGCAAATTTAAATAGGTACCTGGGAACGTGGCTTTTTGAAGACTGCACTGAAAAAAATATTGAACGCCAATCATTGAATTTTTTTACATTGATTCAATGAAAATTTCGTTAATACTATAAACACGTAGTCATTAAGTAATGACCATATTAATTATTACAATGTAATTCTATTCATTAAAAAATAATAAATGGAATCATTAATTCAACGAATCGTTTTATCTATCCAATGACTTTTTTCATAATACTAATAATTTGTTCATTGTCTATACGAAACTATGCATCAGGATTATGCGGTTAAATTAATGAATATAAAACGTTGCACTAATGTACAGTGTTCATTAAATTACGAACTCGTTTATTGAATCAATGTTTTCCTACATTAAATTAATGTTTTCGTACATTAAATTAATGTTTTCGACTTTGAGTAATAACTCGATACATTGTTTTGATGTAACGCAACCATTGTTTTAACGTAATATACCTGAATCTGTAGTTGGCTGTATACCATATAATAGAAAAAACGAATAAAATCCTTTATAAAAGGTATATAGGGTGTCCCCGAAAATAGTGCGTTCCTCAATGTAGGGCACAATGTAGAGCAAAAAGTTTATCGCCAACCGTCACTAAAGTCATTCATTATTGTACTCATTTGATGCCATTTGCGGCAGTAAAGTAACACTTTATTGTACTGAAAGAAGAATTTTACTTTACCTGCCGCGATTAATCGATATTGAATGTAAGTGGTCGACTGGTCGATGGCAGTAATCGATTATTCATTTGAGTTAACTTACAATTTATGTACTTTAATTATTAAAAATATTGTACAAAATTTACGACATTGTCAATTAAATTTATGCCAAAAAGTGAAATTCTGTAGTATTTTGTAATTATATTCATATAACATAAATCAAAACTTGACCGATTTAGTAATTATTCAATATTGATAACTATCGATTAAAAATCGAAAGCGGCCATCATGCAAAAGTCATCTGTCATCACTGTCATAAAATTTTTATTACGTCTAAAATTTAAAAAATTCTTAGATTTTAAATTGTAAGTAAGTGTTAACCAATATCAAATTGTTGGCGATAAAATTTTGTATGCACCACGTCAGTAAAGACTCTTTATCGGACTCGTCTGTTATTCGCCTCGCTTGGCTCATAATATCAGACTCGTTCGATAAAGAGTAACTTTACTGACTTGGTACATAAATAACTATTAACACATTTTTTTCTAAATTAAGCCGTTCGACCAAAAAACGAAAATAAATTTTGATATGCAAATTGAAGTCTGGCAACAACGTGCAGCACAAAAGTTAAAGGTTGACACATTTAAAAATAGTATGTTTGTAGGTCATTTGTATCTGATAGGTAGTAAAGTAAAAATGTAAATATCAACACAATGGCTAGTGATTACATTTTTTCACCCCGTCCTCGTCCCCTCATAACAAACAAACCAAGGATTTGGTTTGTTATTGACATTGGATATTTGGGGTAATTTAGTTTTATTCCAAAAGAACAGGTATTTCTTAACAACAAGGAATTCGTAAAGGATACAGAAAGGGTAAAGGGTGCAATATTTTATGAATTACCCAGAACACTAAATGGAGAAGCCTATAAATTTTTAGCAAAATGTTTTGCCGGTACTTCTTGAAGACGTGCCTTTGCAAAAACGACGTCAAATGTGGTTTCTTCACGACGGAGCCCCAGCACATTTTATCAAAGCTGTGAAAAATCTTCTGGATACCACTTATCCTCGTCGTGGGATTGGTAGGAATGGATTAATTCTGTGAGTCCCGAATTCAATGTATTGAATATAAGTGACTTGCTACCATACTGTCAACATGTGAACAAGTCGAATTAGAGCTCAGATGGTACCTAGAGCATATTACATGGAATATTTTGAACATCCATGTTAAGTTCGCATATTTAATCTATGTTTCCTTGACGGGTTACTTTGAAAGGGTTTTTACCCATATATTTTTACAATATTGTATTTTGGTGGTTAGCGTGTTAGATCACGTAAGCACTGATGATGATTGGTCATCCAATCTAAAACTAGTTCTGTGATGTAGCCCTTTTTAGGGATTTTTAAATATATACTTTTTATAAAGGATTTTATTCGTTTTTTTTTTTAAAGAAATACACTAAGCACCAAAATTAACGCACCACCTTAAAAATGGGACATTTTTGATGTCTGGTATTTCCTAAACCTGTTGTCCGATTTGAGTGTATTTTTTAGTATATTATAGCTTTGTTTTTCAAGAATATCGATGTAATAATATTATTGCTAAAGAGGTAAGTGTCATTGTATACCGGGTGTAACAATGATAGTGTGTTTTTTCCTCAAAGTTTGAAACACCCTGTGGAAAATTCTCGCGTATATAAAATATTGAAATTAAAACTCAACTGTAGCCTTAAGCTTTCTTAACATTCTGCTTTTTGACTCATTCGCTTATGTTGGATAATAAAAAAGTCAGGTACTTTAACGACTATCAATGTTTTTCATCAATACAGGGTGTTTCTAAATAAGTGCGACAAAGTTTAAGGGGTTATTCTGCATGAAAAAATAATGACCGTTTGCTTTATAAACATATGTCCGCAAATGCTTTGTTTCCGAGATACGGGATGTTGAATTTTTTCTTACAAACTGACGATTTATTTATTGCTCTAAAACTGGTTAAGATATGCAATTAAATTTGGTAGGTTTTAAGCATTAAACAGTTTAGTTACATCCCGTATGCACGCCAATGGTGAATATAAAATTCTTAATTGTATGTCAAAAATACGTAATAACTGCCTCTTAAAAACTACCAAATTTCATTTGCATATCTCAACCGGTTTTACAGCAATAATTAAATCGTCAGTTTGCAAGAAAAAAATTCAACATCCCGTATCTCGGAAACAAAGCATTTGGTGACATATGTTTATAAAGCAAACGGTCATTATTTTTTCATGTAGAATTACCCCTTAAAGTTTGTTGCACTTATTTAGAAACACCCCGTATTGATAAATAACATTGCTAGTTGTTAAAGTACCTAACTTTTTTATTATCCCACATAAGCGAATGACTCAAAAAGCAAAATGTTAGGAAAGACTAAAGCTACAGTTAAGTTTTAAATTCAATATTTTATATACGCTAGAATTTTACACAGGGTGTTCCAAACTTTGAGAAAAAAACACACTATCATTGTTACACCCGGTATACAATGACACTTACCTCTTTAGCAATAGTATTATTACGTGGATATTCTTGAAGAATCTATATTATACTAAAAAAATCACTAAAATCGGGCAACAGGTTTAGGAAATACGAGACATCAAAAATGTCCCATTTTTAAGGTGGTGCGTTAATTTTGGTGCTTAGTGTATATTTACAAACTAAATCAATTAGAATTAGTAGAGGAGGTATATTACGAGGGGGTACAATTTCAACCAAGTTATTTGCTCCCGCATTGAAAGATATTTTTATGATGACAGGGTCTTCTGACATTTTTTGCCATAAATGGTCGCATTGCTCCTGTAGTGATCCTTTCCTCCCCAGAGATTCCGATCGGAGGATTTGCCCCGGAAGCTATTTTAGCGTTGAGCATTATCATAATTAGTCCATTCATTAACGGTAAAATATTGCAAAACCTTTAAATTTTAAAGAACCGCTTGGATTGACATGAAATTTGGCATACACACAGCTAACAAGTCAAAGAAAAAAAGTGATATTGTGCCGATATGTGCTTTTGCCCTGGGGGTGGTTTTCACCCCCTCTTGGGGGTTAAAAAATATTCGTCCAAACAAAGTCAGGAAATAGGTAAACTGGCTAATTTAAAGTAACTTTTGTTCTATAGAGTTTTTTCACTAAGTCAATACTTTTCGAGTTATTTGGCAGTGAATATGTTCATTTTTTTCAACAAAATAACCACGCTTTTAGACGGTTTATCGCAAATAACTCAAATTGTAAGTATTTTGTCGAAAAAGCATTATATTAGCAAAAATATAGCCTATAAGAAATTTAAAAAAAATAGTGAATATATCACGTTTTTTTATTTAGTAGAAGCAGAGTTATAGCTAATGAAATATAGGTTCATATTCGTCAAATTCCAAGTGGAATACTTTAACGTGAAATAACCAAAAATGAAGCACATTTCGGGGAAAACTCATTTAAACTTATTTAAAGTGTTTAAAAAAAGCTTCATTTTTGTTTTATAAAACAAATTTCTAGAATCAAAATTAAACAAGTTACGCTCAAAATAAAGTTAGTCCCTTTTGGTTTTGGTAAAAAAATCGAGAAAATCACCCCCTAATTAGTATCTTAAATGAACTTAATCGTAACGACTTCACAAGTTTCTTGACTCGTGTATATATTGTTTATATGATCTGTAAGTTTCATCGGTTCAAAGTCCTTATTATTGAAACGGCTGTAGTTAAAAGGGGTTGAACGAGTCACTGATCACGAATGTATGCAAATTTAGAAACACCAAATCTTGATCAATTTTTGTCTAACAGAAAAACAAAAAAATACATGATATTCAGAAAAGCAAATCTGACTTTTTTTGTATTTCGAGACTTTTGGTATCTCTAACAATTTTTAAGTTATTTAGAAAAAAAGCATATTTTTCAAAATTTAAATTTTTAAAAATTTTACTTTGAAACCAAATTTTTTCAAAAATAAACACTTTGAATCGATGAAACTTACAGATCATATAAACACAATATAAGTAAAATAATTTATGGAGCGGCAACGATTAATTTCATTTAAGTTGCTAATTAGGGGGTGGTCTTCCCGATTTTTTTTTTGCAAAAACAAAAGGGACCAACTTTATTTTGAGCGTAACTTGCTTAAATTTAATGCTAGAAACTTTTCGTAAAAACAAAAATAAAGTTTTTTTAAACACTTTAAAAAAGTTAACATGGGTTTTCCCCAAAAAGTGCTTAATTTTTTGGATATTTCACGTCGAAATATTCTATTTGAAATTTGGTGAATATGAATCTATATTTCATTGGCTATAACTCTGGTTCTACGAGATCCAGAGACCTAACGCGTACACCATTTTTTTTTACTTTTTTATAGGCTATATTTTTGCTAAGAACGGTTTTTTCGACAAAATACTTACTTTTTGAGTTATTTGCGAAAAACCGTCTAAAAATGTGGTTATTTTGTTGAAAAATGAACATATTCACTCGCAAATAACTCGAAAAGTGTTGACTTGGCGAAAAAGCTCTATAGAACAAAAGTTACTTAAAATTAGTCAGTTTACCCATTTCCGGAGTTGTTTTGGACATATATTTTTTCACCCCCAAGAGGGGGTGAAAGTCACCCCCAGGGCAAAAGCACACGTCGGCAAAATATCACTTTTTTTCTTTGACATGTAAGCTATGCGTATGCCAAATTTCATGTCAATCCAAGCGGTTCTTTAAAATTTAGAGCAAAAACCGTGAAAGAATGGACTAAATTGATCCCCATTCTTATCTCCTTCCTTATGCAGAGTAGAATTACTGACGAAGATGACATCCGGAGCTGAATCATTAATTAAATTTATCGATAAGTACAAGCAACTGGAATGCTTCTGAAAGGTGTCTGATAAGAACTATAGAAATAAACAAAACCTTCATAAAATCCTGCATTATGCTAAGAATTGCTTTACATATCTCTGATATTATGACTCCCAAAACTTGCGAAGATATTACGCTTGTCAAGAAAGAAAGCGATGCACAAAGCCTCTTATGAGGACTTGGAGTCTCTCTTGTTTCTTTATTGGTGGAGTAACGCGATCCAGTAATTTGAAGTATGCTGGCTCGTCCATTCTCATGTAATTTCCAAAATCACTTGGCTCCAAAGACAATTCGTTAAATAAGTTCACATGCGTGAAGGTAGGTAGGTACTCCTTTTCCTCAATCACTCTTTGCACCATTTCTTCTTTTCTGTTTTTATAATTATATTATATGATGACGAACAGCAGCCGCACAAAGTAAAAGTTCTTTTTCAGAATCCGACATTATGCTTCTTCCGTGAACCACGTCAAATACGAAATGATAACCAATTTGGAGTGATCGTGATTTTGGCGCCAATCCATTTGACTGAAGCCATTTAGCTTGGCTCCAAATGGATTGACCATGAATGTCCAGCTTTTGGTTCATCTGCCTTCGGGGCCGATTTCAGAACCTCAGGACAAAAGGGTGCCCCACCAATTACTAACTCATCCGCCCGATGCCTTTGGTCAGTAAGTGGGGGATTGCTATACCGGCAATCTTTCGGTGAAGAGTATGGAGTAAAAAAAAATATAGTGACCCGTCTGCCCTCGGAAACCTAATAGCCATTCGGGGTCGGAAGAAACAAGAGTTAGCCAAGAGAGGCTGATAGGAAAGATTAAAGACATTTCACTCAAGACAAGTTGAAAAAGAGTAAAATTTGAAGGCCCTTATGATTCGTCAGGTGCGTTTCATAAGCGTATGAGTATTGATCCACTTTGTATTCCCGCTCATACTTCAGGGTGTTGACTACAGACTGTATGGCTGGTCCAGCATGCCATAGCATGGAGTACAGGATGCACACCATTTTACAATGTAGACACTCCAACTCCATGGCCTGACTACAAAATTCAAATTGAACAAATGATTTTGTTTTGTTACTTTGTAACACAAAAAATTCTTCTGTGGTCTGTCTCACAGTACACGCAACATAGGGCAATGGCAATCCTTATGGAAGTTTTTAGCGCAACGACGCTGATTTTATCCAATAAGCCGGCCACTCACGATACTGCGACGTCGTTCAATTTTGTCGAATTCGACTAGGTACTTGACAAAAAGTTTGATCATGTGTGACCGTGCATCCAACAAAATCGTTACAATTTGTACGATCATATAAATGATCGAAGGAGTTAACTGAACTGTTCAACGCCATATACGATTCAGGTAATATCCCAGAGGAATGGCCATTGTCAACGTTTGTAACAATACCAAAAAAACGATCTGCGAAAACGTGCGAAGATTTCCGGACTATCAGCCTTATAAGTCATGCACTTAAGATTTTTCTTAAAATCATACATGCCAGAATTTACAAGAAATGCGAGGAAAATGTCGGTGAAATGCAATTTGGATTCCGCGATTCCATGGGTACACGTGAGGCACTTTTCACCTTACAAGTTCTGCTTCAGAGATGCCGCGATGTTAGTTGTGATGTCTATGCTTGTTTTATTGACTACGCCAAGGCATTTGACCGTTGCCAGCACCGGAAGATGGTCACCGCCCTACAAAGAGTAGGATTAGATGAGAAGGACATTCGGATCATCATGAATTTATACTGGAACCAGCGTGCTCAAGTCAAGGTCGAAGACCAGTTGACCGACCAAGTGAAGATCATGCGAGGAGTATGTGTGCTCTCGCCGACTCTTTTCAATATACACTCTGAGGAAATTTTTACTGAAGCCCTCACAAACCTAGAGATGGGAATCCGAGTGAACGGTGAATACATCAATAATATCCGCTACGCCGATGACACTGTATTACTAGCAACCAGCCTAAATGATCTACAGGCCCTACTAGACCGTGTGAAAACTATGAGCGTAACATACGGACTGAACCTTAATATTAAGAAAACTAAATTCATGGTTGTCAGCCGTGTAAATTTAGATCCCGGGGCACTAATGGCAGATAGCGAAGAGATCCAGAGAGTCGACAGATTCACGTACCTCGGAACTACCCTCAACTCACAATGGGACCACGCTCAAGAGATTAGATCCAGAATTGAAATGGCACGGTCTGCATTTATCAAGCTGAGATCCTTGCTGTGCTGCAGTGATCTCAGTTTGGGAACAAAGATGCGGATAGTGAGGTGCTACTGTATGGAGTTGAAGCCTGGACACTGACGCTAGCCACTGAAAAGCGGATTGAAGCCTTCGAGATGTGGATCTACAGGAGGATACTAAAAATATCTTATGTGGACCATGTCACCAACATTGAGGTCCTACAGCGCATGACAAAAGAAAAAGAAGTGCTTAATTTAGTAAAACAACGTAAGCTTGAGTACCTTGGCCACGTGATGCGGAACGAAGAAAAATATCGAGTTATCAACTCGTCATGCAGGGCAAAGTATTTGGCAGGAGAGGACCGGGACGCCGTCGTATCTCGTGGTTGAAAAACCTCCGACAATGGTTTGGGATAACCTCCGCGGAGCTGTTTCGCAGAGCAGTCAACAAAACAATGATCGCCAACATTCGGACCGGATAAGGCACTGAAGAAGATATAAATGATATCATCGACGATTTTGTCGAACGACACCGCAGTAGCGTGAGTGGACAGCTATAGAGATTGTAATCGAACATTAGAAACCACTTTATAAAGGCAATCAGCAATTTTATGAATGATATGCATAATGGTAGGGGAGCCCAAGCGAGGATTTTTGCAGTTACTCGAGCGCGTCAGATTATCACATGGGGAGAAACCTTGTACATACCGTGTAAATATACCTCTACCATATATTGGCTCTTAATACAGGGGAATTCGTTAAGGGGGGTCCGAAAAAAAAAGATATCCTTAGAAAAAATCGAAATCGTCAGATTAAGATAAGGTAAGTTAAGTAAATGCAAAAGAGTGTATATTTAAAAAATCTGACGATTTGACCGGGGCGTAAAGAATTGGATGAGTCACAAAGTTTCACAAAAAAAGCGACTATTTCGCGAAATGAACGTTAGATCGAAAAACTAAAAAATACGTGTTCAATATTTTTGAAAAATCTATCCAATGATACGAAACATGACCCCCACGGAGAGGGGTAGGGGAGTAAATTTAAAATTTAAAATTTTAAATTTTAAAATTTAAAATACATGTATTCAATATTTTTGAAAAATCTATCGAATGGCACCAAACACGACCCCCCACAGAGGTGGAGTGGGGGTTACTTTAAAATCTTAAATATGAGCCAATATATATCCAATGATACCAAACATGACCCCCCACGGAGAGGGGTGGGGAGTAAATTTAAAATTTTATATACGAACCCCGCGATATTTCGAAAAAATGAACATCAGATCAAAAAACTGCAAAATACATGTATTCAATATTTTTGAAAAATCTATCGAATGGCACCAAACCCCACAGAGGTGGGGTGGGGGTTACTTTAAAATCTTAAATATGAGCCCCAATTTTTATTGCAAATTTGGGTTGCTTACGTAAAAATAAGCAACTTTTATTCGAGACATTTTTTCGAATTATGGATAGATGGCGTTATAATCGGAAAAAACGATTGTTGGAAATGGAAAATTAAATTAAAAAAATGGAAAGTCCCCCACTTTATGGAAAACTTAACTTAAGTTTTTTTGGTTTTAGGACCTACTCTTCACAACTCAATAGGTCCCCTTAACGCTCGAGTAACTGCAAATTTAGCATACTTTCCTCCCCTACTATAATAATTGTCTATAGTACATCAAATGAATTTATAATTACTGATAATATTGAAGTAAGTACCTAATCGCTTGTTTGGAAAATTTGAATGTTAATTTCAATTAACATTCACCTCATTGTTACTCTTAACGACTGCCTTTAATCCTGATTTCAAATCTAAAATGCCATTTTAATGTGTTTGCTCACTCATTATTAAAAAATTAGTTTCAATTTTTGAAATGGAAATTAATTTTCGTTTTCATTGAACCACTTCAATTGTTGAAATATACAGTGTGGACAGTATGGTGCAAATGAAAGGAATAAATTCGTCATTTTGTAAGCAGGCAAATAATCCTGAAACATGTCGATTTTTATTATTATTATGATTTTGACGTATATATCATACTAGTGACGTCATTCATCTGGGCGTGATGACGCAATCGATGTTTTTTTCAAATGAGAATAGGGATCGTGTGCTAGCTCATTTGAAATGTTATTTAATTCTCTATTCAGTAATATAAACATTAACATAATTATTTATACGAAGTGTTCATTTTTTTTAATTTAATTTATTGGCACAAAAAGAAGAATTTATGTAATTTATTTAACTCAAAATACATTTTAGATACTGCTGTCAGAAAACCGAAAAAATGTTTATTTCATAAATAAACATTGTTTTCGCTTAAATTCAATGTTCAAGCTGCTCCCATGCACCTGCTTCTTGGCCGTTTGAACATTGCATTTAAGCGAAAAGCAATTTATGAAATAAACATTTTTTCCTGTTTTCTAACAGCAGCAATAGCTATTTGTATAACAAGGGAGGAAAGTGCTACTTTTCCTCCCGAGATTGAAGTTTACTGCCCGACGCGTAGCGGAGGGCAGTAGTCATTCAAGGGAGGAAAAGGCACTTTACTCCCATGTTATACATATGGTTTTTCCACCTTCCTCAAATTAATAACAAGTCATTTTTCATTTTTACTTAATTTATTTATGCAACTAACCAACAAAATTTATTAGAACTAAAACTAACAAGTAGGTTCAATATAACTGTCACCTGTCAAATATAAGTCAAATTATTAATGTAAACATTGTTAAATCAAAATAACAATTTACTGTTTTTTACCATTCTGCAATTTACCATTCTGCAAAGTTTTATAAATAAACGTTAAAATGTATAGATACTTACGTAATAGAAAATAGATATTGTACAGAGCGTCAATAAGTTATATTTCATGAATGAAACACCATGACGTCACTTTTACTTTTCCTCCCTAGGGAGGAAAAATATTTACCTCCCTAGGGAGGAAAAGTACAATTTTGCTCCCTAGAATCAGGTCCGGAAAAGTATACTTTCGGTAGAGGTAGGTGGAAAAATGTATTTTGATTTAGATAAATTACATACATTCTTCTTTTTGTGTCAATTTATATAATTCATACATTTTTTTAAACATTTTTAAAAAACAACCTGTAAATAATAATATAAATGTTTATTATATTACCTACGGAATAGAGAATTGAATAACCTTTCAAATGAGCTAGCACACGACCCCTATTCTCATTTAAAAAAGTCATCGATCACGTCATCACGCCCAGATAGATGACGTCACTAGTATGATATAGATACATGTCAAAAAATCGTAATTTAAAAATAAAAATCAACCTGTTTCAGTATTTTTCCTAAAAGTCGCCGGCTTACGAAATATTGAATTTATTCACGGTTTAACGATTGAAGTAAAACTTCTAGTTGTATCATTTTTTAGGGTTAGGGGATGATTGAGTAATTTTGGGGGATTAATCAATGTACCCATTAACAACAATTAATTAGCAATAAAATATGCCGCCAAGATGGGCTCTGTACCCCGAGATATATCATGGTGCTACTAGCTTTAGCGTAAAGTTAGCAGCTTCTATTATTTCTAAGAAGCGGCTACAACAATAAATTTTTTTCTTTCCGTAATAAATTAGCAATAAATTTCATCTTGATCTGAATTCGGTGTTATAAAATTGTACTGCTAACTTTACCCACATTGAAAACCTTAAATTATCCATGTCTGTCTGTCCGTCCGTAAACACAACTCCTCCGTTATTAGAACAAATAGAGCAAATGAGGTGTCGAATGAGAGCTTAGAGCCCAAAGATGGTTTTAAAGGTGGGAAATTTGACGGCAGTCTTCCTGTTGCACAGTGCAACCGAAAGTACTGTTTTAAAGTCGCCGAAATAGTATAAGTGATATATTATTCGACTGGACTTAGCAAGCCGAGAACAAATATATACTTTCGGTTTTATATCACTTCCGGTTAAATCGTTATATCCGGAAGTGCCACATTATAGCAGTAGAAACAGTCCATGTGATATATATTGAAAAGTCGAGCTCGAATATTTAGTTCCAGTTTTGATGTCATTTCCGGTTAAAAAATTATAACTGGAAATTTGGCAAAAAATACTCAATAGGGCTTTTCATTCACAGTCATTTGTTTCGAGCTTCTGTCATATTTCGTATAATCCGTGTATATTAATATTATACACAGATTATACAACATTTGACAGAAGCTCGAAACAAATGACAATCGATGAAAAGTCCTATATTAGTGAAACGACGAAAAGTTATAGCCACTTTACACGATGCAAGTAATTGCGCAATTAATTGCACAATTTCTTGCGCAAGAACTTGTGCAATAAGTTGCAACTAACTTTCTGCAATAAAGTGATTACGCGGTGCAAGCAATTGCATAAACTGACATGAAATAGACAGAAACTTTGACAAAATAGCATAAATTTAAGGATATGTTGTTTTTATAAATTAAATGTAATTTTTTGAGTAGGGTTATCAGATATTAGATTAAAAATGTTAGATAATAATTTGAGAAAGTTATAATAATATGTACCTGTTACCACAAAATCAATTATAGTCAAACCCGCTTATTGGAATAGCCTTTGTGCCAAGTAAAAGTATTCCTATAACCGGGATATTCTAATAACCGATCATTGGTTGCTACTATAAATGCTTCGGGACCTCAAATTTCTATTCCTTAAACCGGGAAATTCCTTTAAGAGGTATTCTAATAAGCGGGTTCGACTGTAATACCTAATGCAAGTATACCTACCTATTTATTCATTTACAAAGGAAACAAGTTATTGTAAGAAATACAAATAGAAAATAGTTTTTTTAATCCCTATGTTCATAATTAAAGTTATCCACCAGAATAATGTTATCTGTGCAGCGTGAAATTGATAAAAAGTTTCTCTAGTTTTGTTAAAAAATTGTTTAGTTTGAAATTTTAGGATGACAGAATGTCAATGTAGTAAAAACAAACAGTGTAGCCTTAAAAGTCACTAAAAATATAACCAAATTGCAGAAAAATTGCATGGAAAATAGGACATGGACATGTTCTATTTAGCTGCAACTTCTTGCAGCAAGAAATTGCTGCAAGAAGTTGCAGCTTTTCTGTGCAATTCGCGTATGACACGATGCAATTTCTATTGCTGCAAGAAATTGTGCAATTAATTGCGCAATTAGTTGCATCGTGTAAAGTGGCTATAATAGTTCAAATATCAACTTCCGGTTCTACATCCGATCGCACTGGGTGAAAAAATTTTGGGAAGCAGTTTTAACTTCACGATGGTGATATCTTTTATAAGGAATAAACAATAAATATTACCTAATTATTGTAATTTTTAGGTTTGTGCAATCACTGTTTTAAAACACCAGGCCCGGCCCTAGGGATTTTGCCGCCCTTGGCAAGATAGCCGACCGCGCCGCCCCCCCTTTGGTAGACTAATGACTCACCACCCACCTTCAGTGATCGCCAACTTAAATCACGATTGTATTTTTATTGATGTGTGCTTTGTGCTAAATTATTTGGTACGCAATTTTCCACTGTATTTGAACGATACACGCTTAAAAATACATATATTTGCAATATTTTCATAAAATTTTACTACATTACTATTATTATATTAAAACACGCTTTAATATCCAAAAACTCACTATGCATATCCATAATTACACACTTACTTTTCTAAGTAAGTACTCTTTTTATCTTGGCACGAGAAAGTCTTTTAAGTCTTTAATAATTCTCAAAGATCCAGGGACTCCGCTATTTCGTGTTCAATAGAGATTGTCGCTAGTGCACTCAAACGTTCCTGGGGACATAGTTGATTTTAAGTACTTTTTTTATTAATTTTAACTTTGAAAAGCTTCCCTCTCTAGGGATCACTGTCACTGGTAGGGTTACAAAACTCGCCAAAGCAACACTAACGTTGGGTGCGAAATCAAAATCATACTCTCTAACCATTTTCAGTGTCTCTAGAGGTGTACTCTTGGGCTTCACAATCGTGGAAAATACTTTGAATGCATCTTTTAGATCAGCATAATTTAGATCTTTTGACTTATCAAAAGTTAATGCATTACATAGCTTAAAACATTTATCTGATAAATGACTAGCAGTCATATGCTTAATTTGGTTTATGTCGTACAAAAACTCAAAAATTTCTCCATGGCTCTTAATTTGCTGAAATCTATCACAAATAGAAGTCAACATATATATCGTGTCTCTGGATCTAGGTCCATTCTTTCATTTTCAGCCTCATAGCCGAATTGTCTTTTCACTTTCCTCTTTCTTGATGTTAGTGTGCCTCTGATTTTTGGGTTTTCAATTTCTAACTTTGATGGGACTCTTTTGCGTCTGTCAAATAGTCCTAGAATTTTAAATCACTTCTGAGAGACTTAAAACGGATTTCTGTTTTTTCTAATAAACTGACAGCTTGATACACTCAAATTAATATCAATACTCTGCAGTGATTTGCTGACTACGTTGATGTGAAGTAAAATGTCATGCCATACTTATTACCACAGAGCAATGAAAAGTAAAATCTTGTATTTGATTTTCCAAACAGCTTCCCTCATGAGCAACCATTTTATCGTTGGTTTTATTGACAGTGATTTCTACAAGAATATAGATTTCTTCAAGGTAGATTTCTTCAATTTGGTATCTGATCGGAGTAATTGAATCAATTCTCATCTAGTTCCCATCTACATAGTTTCGGACAAAGGTTTCAATGTTATGCTAGAAAGATGATTTTTTAGTATAGCCCAACGATGAATAGATGGTGAAAAAAAGTTGTAAATTTTTGTGACTAAGGAAAAGAAAGAAACTGCAAACTGTGAGACTACACCAGCATCGTTCGCGACTTAGTTAAGTGAATGGCTACAACATGGGACAAAAAGTTCTTCCCTTTCATGTTTGCCCCATTATCATACCCTTGTCCTCTCATATCGTCCAAAGGTATTTTCAGTTTCAGTTCATTCAGTTTTAGCAAAATAACTAATGTCAGCTTAGCAATAAGCTTCAGCCAGATTTTTCAAATTATTATATCCATTTTCAGTAAATTTAATTTTAAGTGAATTCAGTGAATTTAATTTAGTTCTGGTACCACTATTATTATGCGATGAAGAAGGCAGTGTTGTCGATTTCCTGTCGAATAAACCTTGCAATTGTTATTGTTTCACTTAATAATTCTCGTTTTTACAGTTGCATTTTTGATGCTCTTGTTCATAATATTGATTTTTTATAATATTAAAAACATAATTTATTATTCTTCAATTTCAAAAATTGGCTGTTCTCTTAAAATTGCCGCCCCTAAATTCGCCGCCCTGGGCGGCCGCCCAGTTCGCCCACCCCTGGGGCCGGGCCTGTAAAACACAACAAAGTTTGCGACCGCTTATTAAAAACCCTCTTAACATCTTCGTGCTACGGCCCTGCCTCACATATCAATCAATGAAGACCTTATTGCGTAACGCGCATGCGATAATCGGTACGGAATTTACACGCATAGAATTCCGTCGCCGCCTTCTTGTTTTTTGGGTGTTTATATGGTTGTATGTCTGTGTGTTTTGTAGTGTTTTAGTGTTCATTTGTTTATTAATTAATTTTCACATAGAATGACGTGGGGATTTGTTACCTGTGGTCCCAACGAGGCACTGGTAATCTCAGGTAAATATAACCTTTTAATACAGATGTAAAAACTATAATAATTGCAATATCCTTGACGGTCGATAATTCCACTAATCAGCACAGTCTCTTATGTACTTATTATCAAATATGTTTTTTATTTATGTAAATAATGTTTTACTAAGATGAGTAGGTACATCTCAACATACACGTGAAAATAGTAATAAAATTGGGAGTGGCTATTGCAACTATTACACAATATTTAACACAATCACAATATTGAGGTTAAAGTTGTTATCAGTTTTTAGTTTGTTTTGTGTGATGTAGTATTTACTACTGTGATATTATATTTCACAAATTAAGCATAGTAATAAATAAATAAAACTAGAATAGAATTGATAATTTCAATATTTAATAGAAAAGGCACATCAAACATTTAGTTAATAGGTCTACAATGAATCAAAAATCTTCTTGTAGTTCCTTCTATTGGAGGCTGGATATCATATTATGGGCTATCAGGCTTTCATCACAGCTATCAGTACCTTCTTGGCGGCTGCCCTGAAAAGATCAACTGAGCTGCAACTATATAATTTTCCTAAGTTTCTCAGCCAGGAATTTCTTTGTGTTGCTAAGGATCTTTTACCGTTAATTTTACCTTGCTTTATGAGTCTTAATAGGCATCTCATATTTCGCACCTCTGGTAATGTGACTTAAATATTCCAGCTTTCTTGTTTTGATGTTTTTTATGACCCGCAATCCTTTTGCAGCCTCCTTAACACTTCTGAATTTGTAAATCGTTGGATCCATGGTATTTTCAAAATCCTTCTATAGCACCACATCTCAAATGCTTCCAACTTCTTTATATTATCCACCTTTAGTGTCCAGCTTTCCATTCCATACAACAAAGTCAAGAACATGTAGCATCTTAAAGCTCTTATCCTAAGCACCAAAGGAAGGTCTCGATTAACAATTTTTTTTTCATTTTTATAAATGCTTGTCTTGCAGTTTCAATATGTGTCTTGATTTCTTTACCTTGGTCATTGTTTTCATTTACCCAGGTTCCCAGATATTTGTAGTTATTCACTCTTTCTACTTGTTTCCCTTGATATCTAGTCTTCCTATTGTATGTTGCCTAGAAATAATCATGAACTTGGTTTTCTTAGGCGCAGCACATATGGTGAAACGAAACCCTTTTGAAATTATTAGTTTGAAACTTGTTTGAATCATTTACCACACACACCCCAACCCCAAATCTTACAATCATTTCAGTTTTCTGTGAACAGATGTGTGTAAAATGTCTTGTTTAAGTGATGGAGCAGTGGTGGTTATGTATTTATATCTTCGACATAGAAAATAGAAGCAAAAGAAGAACTATGTGGATACATCCCTACATTGTACATTGAGAAGAATATGAGTTGTATGTGTGTGGCTGCCAAAGAAATACAAAAAACTGATAGAAAATTCATGGATTGTTATCGTATGAGCAAAATGACATATCTTAAAATTGTTAAAATAATGACATTCCCGCTGTAAAAACGCAATACTAATATGAGTTAATGTGTGAGTTCTCAAGATCAGCTAATAATAACTCTTAGTATTTTAATAATACATACTTGTATTTTAAAATATTTATTTATATCAATGATTAAAATAAGAATGATGAAGTGTTAAAATCAAATAATCTTTATCAATATTGTTACTTATATATTAATATTAATATTAATTAAACATTAATGAGCATAGTCATTTTTAGGCATGCAACGCATTTATACTGTTTTCAAAGTTCTTGTCTTGGTTCACAGAAGGGTAATCTATAGAATTTGATAGGATTCCTGTTGATATTCCATTTTGTTGTACCCACAAAGACGCGAAATCCAATGAAACACAAACACAAGTTTCCTGCACACCGGTTTGAACAAAACTGATCTGTATGTGTATCAAACCGTCGGTTTGAATCAGTCAAAATAGTTGCATCATGTGTGGTCTCTCATAGGCGTCTATGGCACAAACTCCAAAGTAACTGAGGGTTGCAGTTTCGTTACATTTGCGTTTCACTGTATGTGCTGGCCCTTAACGTTCATTTGTAGTCCATATTTTGTACTGACTTGATGTAATCTATTTACTAAGCGTTGCAGTGCTTCTAGATGTCTGCAAAAATAGAGGGGTTGTCTGCTAATCTTATGTTGTTCAAGATTTTTCAGTTAATTGATAGACCCTGTTCTTCCTTTGATATTGCTTCCTTAAAAATAGCTTAGCCATACAGATTGTATAACAATGGGGACAACATGCAACCCTGCACAATACTTCTTTTGATTCCAGCACAGGTTGACAATAACCCGTATATCTTGACTGTCCACATTCTTTTCTTTTAACAGTTCTATGAGTTTTTGCTCTCATACCATATCAAAAACATTTTGATAATCTATAAGAGCCCGCGCAGACTGCAGACTTTTTATCGGCCGATAGTTTAGTCGGCTTCTTAATCAGTATAGTGAGAGGTATGCAGATGCGCACATTACACCGATTCAGTCTTGGCCGACAAAAAAGTTTGATGGGCTTACCCATCATGGACAGCCCAACACAACTAAACTATCGGCAGATTAGAAAGTCTGCAGTTTGAAGGGGCTCTAAAGCAGACAGAGGTACTGGTTCATATCAAGTCGTCCTTGCGAGAGAATGTTAAAAGCGAACAGAGCCTCTCTGGTTCCTAGCTCCCTCTGAATCCAAAATGGGTGTCATCTATATCTTCTTTTATTTTTTTGTATAGTCTTCCATGCAGTATTTTGAGGAATATCTGAAGTGTATGGCTTATTAAGAATATCTTTCAGTACTGGGAGCATTATTTTCCATGTAGTGACTTTGCGTTAGTGTTACAAACAAGGACAAACTCGGAATAAAAAATGTAGGATGCTAATTTGAGGCAGTTCCGATGATATTAATTAACAAGTAAAAGTTGTAGATATATGATAAAAAATATAAATATGTAAACAATGATTTCAAAATTCTCTAACATTTTAATCGCAATAAAAAAATGCTTGTTTTAACAGCAGTTATTTTTAAACATTTCAATCAGTCTTTATTAAAACAAGTATATCAATTGGCTATATTGTGGAATATTTCTCCCAGATTAAAAAGTATACTGACAAATATTAAACCTGAATTGAAAACAAGCTTATGTTTATTTTTTTTAAACCACAATATAAATACATCACTAGTAACAAAAGTCTTGTATTAATTATTATTATTGTGTAAAACAGTGTAAATTATGTTTCCATAATGATTACTACCTCAATAAACTTAATGAATGAGGCATGATGGACCTAATAGAGTAGACTCCCTCTATATCGAGAACTGATATGGCAACCTAATTACCTTGTTATAAGCGGATCTCGTTATATCAGACAACAATAATATTGTGCATACCATCACCACTGAAATGTTGTTATGCCTCTTCCATAGTTTATTAGGTGTCCATGGCGGATCCACAACAGTCAAACTCAGCCATCGTAAATTGTAAATTTTCTACAATATTCAATATCTGTCAATAGATAAACAAGAAAGAAGAAGTTTATTACAGGCGGTGGATTTTATTACAGCACTGGTCTCGTTAAGCACACAGATGTTGGGCATTAACAGCATGCAGTATACACGCAGTTGGGGTATTTATTTATGGTCATCACCACACCAAAAAGAGGTAAAGAAACATATTCTTCGATTTATTTTTCCCCGTTATAACCAAATATGCCTCGTTATAGAGGTGTTATAGTTCAATAGGAATTTCATGGAACATCTAGTGTACCTCGTTATAAGTGAAACCTTGTAATATGTACCCGTATTCTTATAGTGAGAGTCTACTGTACTATCTACTGTACTCCCATGAGTTCTCTTCTAGCATTCCATTACCATCTACCCAAGATAAGGAACTAATCTGACTTGAGAATGAGACTTTGCTAAAACTGCATCAAGAAAATGGTTTTTCTGGAAACTTATTCAAAGATAGGCAATGTGGAGTAAAACCGGAAAAATTCCATTTTGTCTTTCAATTATCATTGTTTTTGATTTTTCTTTATTTATTTTCGTGTTTCTGATTTTTAGCTCTTCATACAATCTGTTTATGTTACCGTTAAAACCCGATTTCAGTTAAAACCCGAATTTACTAGGAAAAACTAGTTTTAACTATGCGCTTTAGACAATTCTAGTTTTAACTAGTCAAAACTAGATTTGACTGCTACATTCAGTTAAAACTAGAAATCCTGAACGGATTTCATTTAGAGTAATTTATACTAGTTCAAAGTAGCTTTTTTGGAATTACTGGCGAATACCAGTTAAAATTGTTGCAAGAGACAAATATGTATTACGGCTTGTTCGGGGTAGTGTTAATGACGAAGACGGTCGGTCGGTAGCAAAGTAGTGTGTGATTGTTTTGCATCGTTTTTATTGGTTATATTACACCACTGTGTATTATTCACCATTAGTAATAATATCGAAGATCAGATTGAGAGCAGAGTTATAAGTATGTGAAAAGAACGTGTTTTGGAAATGATTTTAAAAATGAAAGAGACAGAGAAGAAAGAAAGTCACTACAATGTACAGTACAATGAAAGTTAGCTTCTAAAATTGATCACATCAAATATTATGTACCTGTCGAAAATATTTTTGGCATAATTAAAGCTGTTAAAATGTTGCTATTTTTCATGGAAATCGGGATAGGTTGAAGACTGAAACCGCCAGGAAATAGGCAAATATAACTTTTTATTGATATGATCAATACTTTTATACCAATTTGTGAAACCTGCCAACGGAAGAAGAGTAAAAATATAAAAACGAAGAGATGAGGCCTTGTGTCCAAACCTATATTGCATTCAGAAATGAATAGTCGCTGTCAGGTAGATTTGATCGATATGCAATCACAAGAGAATCGCATATAAACTAATCTATAATGCCTGGTTGAACCAACAGATCTTAAGCTCTACTTATAGATAGGGTCTCCTTGAGTATCATTTATGTTGCACCATAATTTTCGATTCTTACCTTATTATCAATTATATCTATTACTATATTATGATATTTTTATTATAATATAATATTATAATTATATTATTTTAATTCTTATGTTATTCTCGTCTTAAGCTTAAGATATGTTGGTGAAACCGGGCATAAATGAAATTCGTTCCCGATTTCTAGTTTTAACTGAATTTAGCAGTCAAATCTAGTTTTGACTAGATAAAACTAGAATTGTCTAAAGCGCTTAGTTAAAACTAGTTTTTCCTAGTAAATTCGGGTTTTAACTGAAATCGGGTTTTAACAGTAACATTTATATTTTCTTGTAATTGTTTTTCTGGCTCCCCAATGATCACCAGGTCGTCTATATAGCATAGTTCTGTTATTTGCATCATTCTCAACTTCCAATATCCTACATTATATTTTCTCCACTTGTTTTTGCATTTTTTTATTACATCATCTAGTACTAGGTTAAAGAGTAGTGGGCTCAGGATACAACCCTGTTTTAATCCAATGTTGTTGTCGAGTACTTTTGATTTTGCAATGTTTTTGACGGTGCTGAAAACGAAAATGAGATTTATTTTGAATTTCATGTGGGGGAACATTGTCAAAATCGCAATTTTACCCTAAAAATAAATAAAAATAAAATCACGTTTTTTGCGTTTACCTCGCTACAACTCTGTTCAATTTTAATATTTTTTTCTGAAATTTTTACAGGATATAGCTCTGACATTTCTGAAGACAACGGTACCTGTTTGAAGCTTTAATTCCTATTCTGATAAAGGTTATGAATTCTTTAAAGGAAAAGATGCGGATTTGTGCATTGCAAAGTTTAATTGAGACAAAAATTGAGTGACGAAATTTAAAATTTAGCCTTTTAATCACGTTTTTGTTAAAATAGAGAGTACAAAGAAGTTTTCTGGAAAACTTTAGATCAAAATGTTTTATAGAAAAAAAAATAGTGTAACTTTTATTATCGACATTAGAAATCCCCAATATAACGGTTATTTTTCGAGATACTGACCATGGGTGGTGAATGGCTAATGTTGGTCTTAGATTATGTTTTGACGGTGATGAAAACGAAAATGAAATTGATTTTAAATTTTAGGTGGGGAAATATTGTCAAAATCGCAATTTTACAATAAAAATAAAAAAAAGTGAAATTACGTTTTTTTGCGTTTAACTCGCTACAACTCTGGTCCATTTTAATATTTCTTTCCAAGGTTTGTACATTATATTTTTCTCACTTTTTTGAAGACAATGGTATCTGCTTTAAGCTTTTAGTCTTTTCCTAGTAAAAGTTATGAATTTTTAAAGTACAAGGAGCAGATTCGTGAATTGCAAAGTTTAATCGCGCAAAAGTTGAGCGCAAAATTTGAAATTTATGTTATTAATCACGTTTATGTTAAAACATAGAGTACAAAGAAGTTTTCTGACAATTTTTAATTTCAAATGTTTTATAGAACAAAAATGGCGCAACTTTTAATATAGACGTTATACATCCCCAAAATAACGTTTATTTTTCGAGATACTGACCATGGGCGGTGAATGGCTAATTTTGGTCTTGTTTTACGTTTTCGATGGTGCTGACAATGAAAAGAAAAAGAGGTTTATTTTGAATTTTATGTGAAGGAACATTGTCAAAATCGCAATTTTAACCTAAAAATGAAAAAAAAATGAAGTCACGAATTTTTACGTTTAACTCGCTACAACTCTGTTCCATTTTAATATTTTTTTCTGAAATTTATACAACATATATTTCTCACCTTTGTGAAGACTATGAAAGCAACTGCTGTCTTTCAGTCTTTTCTTCATAAAAGTTATGAATTTTAAAAAATCAAAGATGCATATTCGTGAATTACAAAGTTAAATCGCAAAAATTTAGTGACAAAATTTAAAATTTATCTATTTGATTATGTTGATGTTAAACCATAGAGTTCAAAGAAGTTTTATGTGGAGTTTTAGATCTAGATGTGTTATAGAAAAAATATGGCGCAACTTTTGATTTTAAGAAAAACGTGGTTTAATTTTTTTTATTTTTAAGGCACAATTGCTATTTTGACCATAACCCACCTAAAATTCAAAATAAACTTGATTTTCGTTTTCAGCACCATTAAAATCATAAAGTAAGACCAAAATTAGCCATTGACCACCAATGATCAGTATCTCGAAAAATTAGCGTTATTTTTGGGATTTATAACGCCGATGTTAAAAGTTGCACCATTTTTTTCTATAAAATATTTTGATCCAAAACTTTCCAGAAAACTTCTTTTTTACTCATGTTTTAAAAAAAAATTCAATTTAAAATCTATATTTCAAATTTTGTCAGTCAAATTTTGTGATTAAACTTTGCAATTCACGAATCTGTACCTTGTACTTTAAAAGATTCATAACTTTTACTAGAATAAGACTAAAAGATTAAAGCAGAAACCATTTTCTTCAAAAAAGTGAGGGATATAGATATAGTGTATAAATTTTAGAAAAAAATATTAAAACGGAGTAGAGTTGTAGCGAGCTAAACGCAAAAAACGTGATTTATTTTTTTTTATTTTTATGGTACAATTGCAATTTTGACAATATTCCCCCACCTCTAATTTAAAATAAATTTCATTTTCGTTTTCATCACGGTCAAAAACATACTCTAAATCCAAAATTAGCCATTCATCACCCATGGTCAGTATCTCGAAAAATAAGCGTTATATTGGGGATTTCTAATGTCGACATTAAAGGTTGCACTCTTTTTTTTTTCTATAAAACATTTTGATCTAAAACTTACCAGAAAACTTCGTCACACAACTTTTGCGATTAAACTTTGCAATGCACCAATCCGCACCTATTCCTTTAAAAAATTCATAACCTTTATCAGAAAAGTTTGAAACAGGTACAGTTGTCTTGAGAAATATTATAACTATATACTGTAAAAATTTCAGAAAAAAATATTAAAATAGAACAGCGTTGTAGTGAGGTAAACACAAAAAATCGTGATTTATTTTTTTTAATTTTTAGGATAAAATTGCTATTTTGACAATGTTCCCCCACACAAAATTCAAAATAAACCTCATTTTCATTTTCAGCACCATCCAATACATAAAGTAAGACTAAAATCAGCAATTCACCGCCCATGGTCAGTATCTCGAAAAATAAGCATTTTTTTGGGGAATGTATAACGTCTATATATTAAAAGTTGCACCATTTTTTTTTCTATGAAACATTTGTATTCAAAACTTTCCAGAAAACTTCTTTGTCCTCTATGTTTTAACATAAACGTGATTATTAATATAAAATCACATAAAGTGATTATCAAATTTCGTCACTCAACTTTTGCGATTAAACTTTGCAATTCACGAATCTGCACCTTGTACTTTAAAAAATTCGTAACTTTTACTAGAATAAGACTAAAAGCTTGAAACAGATACATTTTTGTCTTCAGAAAAGTGAGAAATATAATATACTGTACAAACTTTAGAAAAAATATTAAAATGGACCAGAGTTGTAGCGACTTAAACGCAAAAAATGTGATTTTTTTATTTTTAGGGTAAAATTGCGATTTTGATAATATTCGCCCACCTAAAATTTAAAATAAATTTCATTATCATTTTCAACACCGCCAAAAACATAATGTAAGATCAAAATTAGCCATTCACCACCCATGGTCAATATCTCGAAAAATAAACGTTTTTTGGGGATTTCTAAAGTCGACATTAAAAGTTGCAATATTTTTTTTCTATAAAACATTTTGATCTAATTCTTTCCAGAAACATCTTTGTACTCATTCAACATAAATGTGATTAAAAAGCTAAATTTCATATTCCGTCACTCAACTTTTGCGATTAAACTTTGCAATGCACAAATCTGCAATTTTTACTTTAAAAAATGCATAACCTTTATCAGAATAAGAACGAAAGCTTGAAGCAGGTATCGTTATCTTCATAAATGTAATAGTGTAAAAATTTCAGAAAAAAATATTAAAATGAAACAGAGTTGTAGCGAGGTAAACGCAAAAATACGTGATTATATTTTGTTTTATTTTTGGGGTAAAATTGCGATTTTGACAATGTTCCCCCACATAAAATTGAAAATAAACCTCATTTCCGTTTTCAGCACCATCAAAAACATACAGTAGGACTAAAATTGGCCATTCACCTCTCCGTGGTCAATATCTCGAGAAATACGCGTTTTTTGGGGGGTGTTCCGCTCGTCTATAAATTCATAATAAAAAATAACAGTTAACAAAACTTTAAAAACAGAAAGGCACATAACGTAAGCAGTTCTTATCGACACCCATAAGAGTTATTTGTCTACTAGGTAAACGGTATGCACAGCGCAACATAAGAGAGACGAGATTTTTAATGGAGGCTCTGTGATGTTTTGGGGTGGAATTTCCCTGAAAGTAATAAGGATTTGGTGTCTACGTGGAGGCTCTTTAAATAGCGAGAGGTACATTACGCATATATTTTTTCTTTTAACCCTCTTTTCCTTTCGCACTATATCTAGGAAATAATTTCATCTTAGTTATATGATAAGACATGGCCTCCTCACGCATCGCAGTCGTCAGTCAAAAGTCAAAACACATATTATGCCTCCTCTACACATCGGCAGACGCTTCCGCGGATGTATCATAACAGGCTGACCACACATCTGAAGGTCGTTCAGTCTGTGGCACTGAAATCCTTTGATCTGTGCTGAAAAAACCGACAAGTATCGGATGTGTTGCAGATGCGTCTGACACCGTGATAGGCATATATCCGCAGACGCATCTGCCGATGTGTAGTGGAGGCATTAAAGAGTAAAACCGTCCAGTTTCTTTGTTATTAAAGATATCAGAGAAATTAAAAAAAATTAAAGGTTCACAAAATATGAGACTACAACATGGTATCGATGCATAACCACCTTTTTACCTTTTCCTGCCTACAGGATGTCTCAAACCGTTGTTTCGGTTAAAACACATGTTAAATTACAAAACCGTCTATTTTCTTTGTTTCTAAAGATATCAGGCACATTCAAAAAACAAAATGTTCACAAAGCATAAGACTACAATACGATTCCAATGTATACTCAGATTTATACCTCGTCCTCCCTACAGTGTGTTTCAAACTTAACATAAGAAAAACATTTCTATTCTTCCACCCTGTATAAGTACAAAAAATAAGTTTGAGTAAATATTTGCACAACTCTATAAATATTAAAGAAATATCTAAAATAATAAAAAAAAAATGATCGGAAATCGTTAACCCGTTCACGAAAAAATCAACAAAAATTAGCCGAAAATAGGTCGATTTTTATTTTTAAATTATGATATTCTGGCATATATGTCATAATAGTAACGTCATCCATCTGGGTGTGATGACGTAATCGATGATTTTTTAAATGAGAATAGGGGTCATGTGCTAGCTCATTTGAAAGATTATTCAATTCTATATTCAGTAATATAAACATTTACATAATGATTTATAGAGGGTGTCCAAAAAAAATTTTAATTAAATTATTTGACAAAAAAAAAAGAATAATATGTAATTTATTTAATTCAAAATACATTTTACAGTGGCCCGAAAATAGAAAAAAATGTTTGTATCACAAATAAACATTGCTTTTCGATTAAATTCAATGTCCAAGCCAGCTCCCGTCAGCCACCTGCTTATTGGAAGTTTGAACATTTAATTTAAGCGAAAAGAAATGCTTATTTGTAAAATATACATTTTTTTCTGATTTCTGACAGCAATAAAATGTATTTTGAATTGCCCCGTATGTACAACCTCTTATAGGTAATACAACCCCGTATTACCTCTTAAAACCCACCAATTTTCCTTTGCATATCTCAACCGGTTTTAGAGCAATAAATAAATCGTCAGTTTGTAAGAAAAATTTCAACACCCCCTATCCGACGGAACATTTGCGGACATACGTTTATAAAGCAAATTGTCATTATTTTTTCATGCAGAATTACCCCTTAAAGTTTGCCATACTTATTTAAAAACCTGTATTGATGAAAAACAAGGCTAGTTGTTAAAGTACATACCTACCTTTTTTATAGAATAGAATAGAATAGAAATATGCTTTATTGTCATGAAAAATTTAACAATTTTATAGACAAAGCTTACAAGAATCATAAATAAGAACAATAACAAATACAATTTACTAAAATGATATAAATCGTCTATATAAATAAAAGTAATGAAGAGAAACAAAAAAAAACAATAACAATCTATTGCAAAATTTAAAAAAAAAATTTGCAAATTGCATATTCTACCTTAAGAAATTTAATAAGTTAAGTTAATTTAATAAGTTAAGTTAAGCTGCTGCATATGACACTCAAATATAGATTAAGATTATACTTATAAATAAGAATACTGTACTTTCTTAGTTATTGGTTAAGAAACTCTGCTGTTGAATAATATGGTCTTTCAGATAAATAGGCTTTAGTCATTTTACGGAACTTGGGGAAAGATGTTGCAGATTTAAGTTGTAGAGGGAGATGGTTGTAAAGTTTTTTTGCAGAATATAATATAGATTTCTTTACTAACTCACTGGACGGGATCGGTAAATAGATGTCAAAGGTAGAATTTCTGGTGGAATAGTCATGTCTAGGTCTTGCTGGAAAGACATGTAGATGTTTACGAATTAAGCAAACAGTTTCTAAAATATATAAAGAAGGTAGTGTTAGAATCCTGTGATCTTTGAAGTAGCTTCTGCAATGTGTTGTTCTTCTGAGGCCAAACAGATATCTTATTGCTCTTTTTTGTAATTTAAAAATAACATCAGTTTGGGCAGCCGTACCAGAACCCCAAAAAGGGAGACCATATCGAAGATCTGACTCGAACAAAGAAAAATATGTTATTTTGGAAGAGGCTAAATTAATTTCCTTCGAAACAGATCTTATTGCAAAGCAAGCTGAGGATAGTTTCTTGCTTAACACATCAATATGAAGGGACCATTTCAGATTGCTATCTAAAAAAATACCAAGAAACTTAACAGAATCAACGATACTGATCTGGCTGTTATGAAGAGGTAAGGGTTGAAGAGCTCCTTTATAGGACAATGCTACTGTTTTATCTACGTTAAAAGAGAGTAAATTTGAATCGGACCAAGATTTTATTGTAAGTAGATCAGAAGTTATAGTAGCATGAAGAGTTGCGATATTTGAGTTGCTCCAAGTGATACTGGTATCATCAGCAAAAAGAAAAACTTTTCCATCGATTTTTAAGCTAGTGATGTCATTAATAAAGATAAGGAAAAGTAGAGGACCCAATACTGAACCTTGTGGTACCCCACATACAACATTTTTGAGACTAGAGTCTGTATCATCTGCTCTAACCAGTTGTTTCCTATTATCCAAGTAAGATTGAAACCAGTTCGAAGAAATACTTCGAATTCCGTAGAAATCTAGTTTTTTTATCAAAATGTCGTGATTCACACAATCAAAAGCTTTGGCATAATCACAAAAAACAGTGGCAGTGTGCAGATTATTGTTTAATGCTTGATAAACCTCATGTAGTACAGAAAACATGGCATCTGTGGTACATTTATTATTTAAAAAGCCGAACTGATTTTGTGATAAAATATTGTTATCAACGAGAAAGGACATAAGTCGGGCTTTTATGAGTCTCTCAATAATTTTGGAGAGTACCGGTAGTAATGCAATAGGTCTATAATTGCAGGCATTTGATTTTTCACCACCCTTATGAAAAGGAATAATGATGGCCGTCTTTAGGCACTCTGGAAATTTACCTTTCTCAAAAGAATCATTAATTAGAGAGATAAGGACTCCCAACACACTGTCTGGGAGATTTGAGAAAATTTTTATGGATAGTCCATCGGTACTACAGGAAGATTTGCTTTTGATATTATTGATTGTCTGAATCAGTTCAGATTTATCAACCGGTCTTATAAAGAATGAATTCGAGACCTTTCCTGAATTAGCGAGATAGGAAATGGGATCTTGTTGTGACACAATAGTTGATGTTATATTTTACTCACATTAACAAAGTATTCATTTAGATTTTCTGGGTCTGGAAGGGAAAAAGTTTGAGCTGTGTGAGTTTTATTACGAAGATCGTTTATTATGGACCAAGTTTCTTTTGCAACACTTTTAGAGCTTCTCAGACGATTTTGATAGTACAATTTTTTAGCTGATTTTATAAGTTTTAAATAGATTGCCCTGTACTTGGTGATATATTCAGTAACAGAGACGTTGGTAGTAAATTTCTTGATGTACAGTAGTGAACGCATATTTTTGGCTGATATGCGGGCACCTTTTATTATCCAACATAAACTAATGAATAAAAAAACAATGTTAAGAAAACATGGGGCTATAGTTGGGTTTTAATTTCAGTATATATAAATGAGTCAGATTAAATAAATTATTAGAAGAATTTCTTACTAAACAACAACATTTTTGTTTAATTTAGTAGGTATTATTATTTTGTATTTTGACAACGACACCCGACTTGGGCGTCGAAACGTTAATAAAATCATTTTTTTTTTGGTAAAATTGTGGCTTATTTTCCATTGAAAATAGTGGATTATAAAAATGCCACAAGGAAATAGCTTCAGAACAACATTAATTTCAGTATTTTATAAATGCTAGAATATTCCACAGGGTGACGCGAACTTTGAGAAAAAATCAGTTTGATTGGTACACACGGTATACAATGACAATTTACCTGTCTAGCAACAATATTATTACAGCGATATTAGTAAAGAATAATGCTATAACATGTTAAAAAAATCACTTAAATCGGACAACAGGTTTAGGAAATTCGAGACATAATTATTTTTAATTAATAGTCAAAAAACTTTTCGGGATAATCATACAAAGGTAAATACCAGTTGACAATTTTCTCTATCTACTCATGTTTTAACTGTCTCCGAGAATCAAAGCTCGCATTGACATACCTCGATGAGTACAGCATTTATAAATATGAAAACGACCCTATACTTCGATGCAATATACATCAAAATACGATCCGGCCGGTCTGATGGTGTATTTTCTCGTTATTGCAGTTGGAGCGGATACGTGGACGATATATAAAGGACTAATAAAAGCCATCGAAGCTTTTGAAATATGGACATTTCGCAGAATGTGTCGTATTTCTTGGATCGATAGAATCAGTAATGTGCATCGATTGAAAAGTACACAAGCGGAAAAAAATGCCTCCGGGTCGTTTTGTGAAAAACATCAAACGCTATTGTATTGTGTTTGTGTACGTTCCACAGTAAGTCAAATACGTCATACCAATACGAAAGGATGATATTAGAAAATCAAAATAATTGTATAATATTATCCAGTATGAGCCCTAACAACAATTTAATGTGACAAACCCATTTTTCATTAGGGATAGGGATATTTGTGTTATTTTAAGTGTAGTTCTTTTAGAAATAATACCTATCTACTGTTCAATGGACAAGTTTTTTTGAATTTAGCTTAAATGTCTCGACAACTAAGGCCATTAGCATGGTACGGTTGATTTCACAATCAGATGGAATGTGTATTGAGTAAATGTCTTGTTACTTAGTAAAGTCGACTTCATTGTCTTTACCAAGAGACGCGTATTTTATAGAGGGATTGTCGAACTTTGGCGGAGCCTCTGGTGAGTACCGATCTCACAAGTATACCCGCTCTTCCCTTAACAATTGATGGAGCGATGGAGCTATACACCAGCGTATTCCAATCTAAGTAGCGGATTCATTTAGAATTTTAAACTACTACCGTAGCCTTTTTGTTTTTTGAACAGGTTTTTTTCAACAGGAAAGCAAATGCGATTCGGCCGCCTGCACAGTGGTCCAAAATCCCAAAAAGCTGACCAAAAGTATAAAAAATTCGACTTTTCGAGAATATTGTTACATTTTCTAAAAGAGAATTACATTCCCTATTCAGTGTTGTCAACCCTAGATCTATATCTCCTTTACCTGAATTTCCAGTTCAGTTCAAAGTTTATCTTCGTACGGAACAGACGCGCAGTTGAGAACAACGGATATTTTATACGCACAGTCTTGTGCGTGTATCTCGAAAACGAAGTACGCAAATTCAATTTTGTAAAATGGATTAGTGGAGCCATTTATAATAAAAGCCGACAATAACAAAATATTTGTATATGTGTTATAGCTGTCACTATCTGCCTCTCTGGTTTTGGAAGAAGTTTTTGTACAAGCGCTCTGCGCTATGAGTTTCAATATGAATCGTTAACATCGCAGAATAAACAAATCATGCCGCGGCATTCAGGTAGTTGTTATGTCTGAAGATCTTTAGTTATTTCAGGATCTTACTGTAAAATCGTAGATAAAAGGGTTAGGTACAGTATTATTGAAAAATAAAGTAAAAATTAGTTTTGACTTTCATATGATCAATAATAGAATTTAACGTTTCAATAAAAAATTGGCGGATTGCATCCAAAAAGTGTTGTTTCTCTAATATCCAATATAATGCACCAAATCACAAGGGTGTTATGATAATGGCAAAAGTTCATGGATTGGGCTTCGAATAGCTTTCTCATGCAGGCGCTTATCTAGAAATTCATAATAGAGGGGGGGGGCAGACTTACCTCAACAAATATTATATTTTCCAGATTTAGCCATACCTAAGGATAAAATACACTATATAATCCCAGATACCTACCGTATCAAAAGGATTGATAGACAATTCACGACTATTAATCTCACTGGTCGTTCTTTACCATAAAGAATAACCTTTCTACCATCAATGGGTAGGTACGCATGGATTATCTAGTAAAATACAAATTTTTATATCTTTATTGTATCGCAAATTTGAAACGTGATTTTTCATGAGATAAGGTTTATACCCAGTGTAATGTATTTGCATTTTAAAATATCATTTTTGTTATTCTTTGAATTGAGAAAAATATTTCCACAATATGGTTCCACCGGTACCCAAACCTATGCGCCTGCAGATTATTTTTCAGAGAAGGGTGTTTTATTAGATTTTATGGCATCTTTCAATTCTTTGGAAGCGGTTGTCGTGTAATTTAGTGTTGTACTGATGGCTGAAAGTTTAGAGTTAACAGAAAAAATAATAAATAATAAAAAAATACTTATAGACTAAATACAATAGGGGGTCCATGGACCCGTTGACCCCCCCCCCTGTATCCGCTCCTGTTCTCATGCATAATATTCTCCTGATTTGGTCCCTTCCGATTATTATGTATTGCCAAATCTGAAGCAATGGTTCGTAAATCAAAAATATCAGCTCGAACGAAGAGATAATGGTCGAAACAAACACATATTTTGCAGAGCTCCAGAATCGTATTATTCGGACAGCATAAAGAAGTTGGAAAATCTCTGGAATCGTTATATTGAGCTAAAAGCTAAAAGGAGAATATATCGAATAAAATAAATTTTTTGAAGTTATACTTCTTTAGGCGCTATAGGAAGTGAATGTAAATGTGCGTGATTTCTTCAAAAATGTTGGTCCTGGGCGCAGACACGTTATACGTTTGCTCTGATTGGGTGTTCAAATGACACGTCAAAATTATCCAATATGGCGGCTATGGGTAAACAAATGTGTTTTAGTTTTATCGCCGACCGTCATCAAAGTCATTCATCATTGTACTCATTTGCCCTCATCTGCGGCAGTAAAGTAATACTTTATTGTACTGAAAGAAGAATTTTACTTTACCTTCCGCGATTATTAATCAAATTAACCGAGATTGAATGTAAGAGGTCGATGGCAGTAATCGATTATTTATTTGAGTGAACTTAAAATTTATTTACTTTAATTATTAAAAATATTGTACAGAATTTACGTTATTATTAATTAAATTTATGTCAAAAAGTGAAATTCCGTAGTATTCTGTAATTATATTCATATATAATAAATCAAAACTTTACGGATTTAGTAATTATTCATAATTCATTCGATACATCAAGGGAAAAGCAACTGCGGAAGGATACAGTTCATAAACAATCACGTAACTATTAACGTTATTTTTAATTTTTGGAGTTAAAGTTAGTTTAATATTTAAATAAAAATGCAATTAAACTGTTTAAAATATATTTATTTCGTTGAAATCATAATAATAGAAGTGTAACTTCTTACGTGCGTACAAAGTACACACACTGGAAAATCATGTTTTTCATTTCAAATGAGGTCACTTATCAGACCATCTAGTATATTATAGAATATTATAGACTATTACAACGTCGACATATTTAATATGTTTAATATAATGGTGTTTAACTATTTCTCTATTATAATCAATAAAATTATAAATAATTTATAATGGAGGATTTTTAATTTTTAAAGTGCAGCTTCCATGAATATTTTTATCACGTGCTATTTTTATTACATAGCCTCTGAATCATAGGCGCACGAAATGTTAGTTATAAGTTGGAGGTCAATTAAAATAACCTGCTTAATTCGATTGTTTAAAATCCCGATCTTACTGTTCTATTGATAATATACAGGGTGTAACAAAAATACAGGTCATAAATTTAATCACATATCTGGGACCAAAAATAGTTCGATTGAACCTAACTTACCTTAGTACAAATGTGCACATAAAAAAAGTTATAGCCCTTTGAAGTTACAAAATGAAAATCGATTTTTTCCAATATATCGAAAACTATTAGAGATCTTTTATTGAAAATAGACATGTGGCATTCTTATGGTAGTAGTATCTTAAGAAAAAATTATAGTGAAATTTGGACACCCCATAAAAACTTTATGGGGGTTTTGTTCCTTTAAACCCCCCCAAACTTTTGTGTACGTTCCAATTTAATTATTATTGTAGTACCATTAGTTAAACACAATATTTTGAAAACTTTTTTGCCTCTTAGTACTTTTTCGAAAAGTCAGTTTTTATCGAGATATTTTGAATATTTGTCAAATCCACCACATATTTGTATATGGCTAAGTACGATTATGGAGACTTGGTAAATATGAAAATTTATTTATGATTTACATTTTTAGGTATATTTTGAACCATATTAAAAAAGAAGTAATATCTCGATAAAAAGTGCCTTCTCGAAAAAATACAAAGAGGCAAAAAAGTTTTAAAAACACTGTGTTTAACTAATGGTACCGCAGTAAAAGTTAATTGGAACATATACAAACATTTGGGGGGTTTAAAGGAACAAAACCCCCATAAAATTTTTATGTAAACATATTAAAAAAGAAGCCGCAACTCGATAAAATCTGCCTTATCGAAAAAATACTAAGAGGCAAAAAAGTTTTAGAAATATTAAATTTAACTAATGGTACCACAATAATAATTTAATTGGAACGTACACAAAAGTTTGGGGGGGTTTAAGGGAACAAAACCCCCATCAAATTTTTATGGGGTGCACCAATTTCACTATAATTATTTTTTAAAATGTTCCTGCCATAAGAATGCCACATGTCCATTTTCAATAAAAAATCTCTAATAGTTTTCGATATATTCGAAAAAATCGATTTTCATTTTGTAACTTCAAAGGGCTGTAACTTTTTTTATGTGCATATTTGTACTAAGGTAAATTAGGTTCATTCAAACTATTTTTGGTCTCAGAATATGTGATTTAATTTATGACATGTATTTTCGTTACACCCTGTATAATTATACACATGTATAATTATAAAGAAGCAGTACCTATGTGTATGTTTCATACCATCTATTTTTACTGCGCGTTTTTTTTTTAATTTCTTTCGAGTAATTTTTATTTCTCCATATTTTTTCATTCAGTCATCCTGCGGCTGTGCTAGCACTATTCATTTGATCTTCGACTTTTGTTTATAAATAGTGTGATACCCAGATATTTCAACACCATCACTTGTTCTATTTTCTGACCCTCCACCTCCAATTTACATCTTAGTAGATTTGTTGTTATTATGTGTTTTGTCTTTTTTGGGGAAATTAACATGTTGCATTTTCTGGCGGTTATATTAAATTGGTCCAACATGTTGTAAATCATTTTCACTTTAAGAGATTGTTTTTCTCCCATTTGGCATCCTTTTGTCATTTTTACTTTTTTATTATTTCATCCATGATCAGGTTGAAAGAAAGAGGTCTCAGGGAATCCCCTATCTTATCCCATTGCCAGCTCCAATTGGCTTCTTCTATTTTTACTGTTATTGTTGTTTGTTCTGGTAGATATTTTCGTTAGTTGATTATTCCTAGAGGTATCTCTCTTGCGTACAATAAGTGGATAACCTCGTTTAATTTGACTCTACCAAATGCCTTCTTAAGGTTCACGAAACAAAAATTCTCCGATTTGTTGTATTTTAAAGATTTTTATTGCACTTGCCTCATTGCAAATATAGCGTCGGTGCGTGATCTTCCCGACATAAAATCTTGTTCTTTTGCTGGTGTTATAATTTCATTCAGTTTATTTGCTATCACTTCGGTTGGTAATTTTAGTGTTGTGTTTAATAATTTAATTCCTCTGTAGTTCTCCGAGTCCGATTTGTCTCCCTTTTTGAAGGGACGTATTAGGACGCTTGATCTTCATCCTGTGGTATTCTGTTGTGTTCTTTTATTTTTTGGATTAGTTTTAATAGGTGTCTGGTCTGATCTGATCCTCCGTATTTTAGTTCGTTTGGTATTCTGTCCTCTCCTGTTGATTCTCCATTTTTTTTATTTTCTTAATGCTTCCTTTACTTCTCTCTCCTCAAAGTTTATTTCTTCGTTTGTCGTCAGTCGTCAGTTTTCTTCTGAATGTGTCTCGTTTTTATTAGTTACTGCATCTCTTTTCTTTGTCTTCTCCATATTTCTCTATGTGTTTCGTACAAGTTGTGTTCCATCTATTTTGAAAAGCTCTCCCAGTGTTCTCTTTTCATTTGTATGACCTAGGTATTCGTTTCATATTTGATTCGTTTGTAGTGGTTCTATGCCGGTTGTGTTTGTTGTTTTTTGCGTATTTTAAAATTACTTTCTTTCACATTTTGTCTTAACTTCCCGCTAAACCGTGGGGATTTCTTTTTTAATAAATATATAAGTAATCGTTATATACTTTCCTCTCCACAAGTGCTTCTGTTGCTACCTACGTTATGCTGTTTTTGAGTTTTTCCCAGCTTTGCTCTACGTTATCGTTTTCTAATATTTCATTCTCAGCAATCTTCTCCGATATTCTTTTTCTGTACAAGTATTCCGTGGATTCCGTATTTAGTCCTTCGACTCTGATTTTTGTTTGTGTTGATGCCGCTCTCTTGGGTGTGATGTATTTCATGATGGTCGCTATCTACATCTGAGAATATGATATAGGCTTCGCATAAATTAGACTCGGTATGACTTTATAAACTTATATACAATTTATAAATTTGTACCCCTGCAATGACATGAGTTGTTTCTCAGTCTTACATATATATTTTACAATATACAGTGCGTCCATAAAGTGACGCATAAATTCATTATTTCGTAAACCGGCGATATTAAGGAAAAATCCCGAAACAGGTCGATTTTTATTTTTAAATTCCGATTTTTTGGCATATATATCATACTAGTGACGTCATCCATCTGGGCATGATGACGTAATCGATGTTTTTTTAAATGAGAATAGGGGTCATGTGATAGCTCATTTGAAAGGGTATTCAATTCTCTATTCACTAATATAAACATTAACGTATTTATTTATACAAGGTGTTCACAAAACATTTTTTTAATTAAAATAATTGAGACAAAAAGAAGAATGTATGTAATTTTTTTCATTCAAAATACGTTTTACTGTTGTCAGAAAACAGGAAAAAATTTTTATTTGACAAATAAATATTGTTTTTCGCTTAAATTCAATGTTAAAGCTGCCACCCACCTGTCTCTTGGCAATTTTAACATTTCGTTTAAACGAAAATCAATGTTTATTTGTCAAATAAAAATTTTTTCTCTTTACTGACAGTAGTAAAATGCATTTTGAATTAAAAAAATATTTTTTGAAAACCCTGTATAAATAATTATGTTAATGTTTATATTATTGGATAGAGAATTCAATACCCTTTCAAATGAGCTATCACATGACTCCTGTTCCCATTTAAAAAAATCATCGATTACGTCATCACGCCTAGATGGATGACGTGACTAGTAATATGCCAAAAAATCGTAATTTAAAAATAAAAATCGACCTTTTTCGGGATTTTTCCTTAAAGTAGCCGATTTACGAAATAACGAATTTATGCGTTACTTTATGGACGCACTGTACTATAGACGAAGCAACGAAGCACTAAAAAGCCCAAAACCTAGGAAGTTTGTGCAGTAAGATGATTCGTCTTGCAACTTTTTGCATTCAATTCGAGAGAGTGTCAGTCAATTTTGTGAACTAAATTGATCTCCGGCAAAAAATTTTGTGCATGCATCTCGAAGAGATGTAAAATGAAAAATTTAGAACTTAGGACATATTGACGGAAATGAGTTTAATTTTTATATTTGGGGGTTTTGGAGGTCAGTGAACACAAATTTCATGACGGCGATGGTCTCCAAGGTACCTGGTGCCCAGGGTGGAGCTCGTCGCCTGGGACGATCGAATAATTCGCGGGACGATCGAAAAATTCGTGAAAATGAAAAACTGAAAAAGACGCGTTTAATATTTTTCAAAAATCTATCGAATGACACTAAACACGACCTCCCACTCCATCCCCTGGAGGTGGAGTGGGGGTAACTTTAAAATCTTAAACGGAAACGCCCATTTGTTATTACAGATTTGGCTTGCTTACGTAAAAATAAGCAGCTTTTATTCGAGAAAATTTTTCGAATTGTGGATGGATGGCGCTATAATCGGAAAAAACGATTTATCGTGATACCATAGGTAAATTTATAGAAACGGTCTAATATCTCGAGAATTTCACTTCCAAATAAAAGACCAAAAAATACGTATTTAATATTTTCAAGAACCTATCGAATAACATCAAACACGACTCTCCAGTCCGCCCCCTGGAGGTGGGGTGGGGGTTAACTTTAAAATCTTAAATGGGAATCCCCAAGTTTTATTGCAGATTTGGATTCCTCATGAAAAAATAAGTAATATTTATTCAAAACAGTTTTTAGAATTGTTAATAGATGGCGCTAATAAATAGTGTTTTTCCGATTATAGCGCCATCTATCCATAATTCGAAAAAATCTCTCGAATAAAAGTTACTTATTTTTACGTAAGGAATCCGAATCTGCAATAAAAATGGGGGCTCCTATTTAAGATTTTAAAGTTACACCCCACCCCACCTCCAGGGGATGGAGTGGAGGGTCGTGTTTTATGTTATTCGATAGGTTCTTAAAAAATATAAAGACGTATTTTTTGGTTTTTTATTTGGAAGTGTAAACGAAAAAATCGTTTCTTCCTATTATAGTGCCATCTATCCCCAATTCTAAAAAATGTCTCGAATAAGAGTTGCTTACTTTGACGTAAGCAATCCAAATCTGCAATAACAAATGGGGTTTCTATTTAAGATTTTAAAGTTATCCCCCCCCCACCTCCAGGGGGTGGAGTGGGGTGGTCATGTTTAGTGTCGATAGGTTTTTGAAGAATTAACACGTATTTTTGATGCACTTTAAAAGATACTTTATCTCAAGCATAAAAATTTTTGACGGTGATCAATTTAGTTCACAAAATTGCCTGACAATATCATGAATCGAATGCAAAAAGTTGCACGACGATTCATCTTAGTGCACAAAATTCCTAGGTTTAATCCTTCGTTGCCTCGTCTAATACTACACAATTTTACAAGAAACAAATTAAACATGTCCTAATAACTATTTTTGGTTATAAATGTTTTTGATATTACCTATAGCCGTATTTCTGTGGTTTGGTACAAGAAGTGCCCAAGTCATTGGTTTAACCAAAAAACATAGGCCGTTTACATAGCTATGTTTACATAAGCATTTCTAGAACCAATTTTAACAGAGCTTTTGTGGAGATAGGTATTTCTTAAGTTTATGAAAATACTATTTTGAAGGTTAGATAGACTTAAACGTCTTGCATTGAAACCATTATCTTTTGACACCAAACTCAAAAATTTCAAAAGTGGAAAAAAGTGACTTAAGCACTTCTTGTACAGCCGGTTCCTAAAAAAACTGATACGACTCTTAGTAAGATTTGATCATGTTGAGCAGTGTATTTGATTGATCTGACATTATATTTATTATGACATACAAATAATAAAATAAACAAACAACAAACAACTGATTACTTATTATGTTATTCTTTTTCTCATGATCATCTTTCAGTGCGTCACAGTTTTTCGATTTCTCTCTAACGCATTAAATTGTATGTGACAGAAAAAAAGGCACGTCTGGGAATACTTCGGTAATTATTCTAGTTCGGTGATTATTCTAGTTGTCGATAGATGGCGCCATAATCAAAAAAGAATTATTTATTAAATAAAATAATAATATTATCAATATAATCTGTACAATTTATAAGACTATACAAATGAAAGAAAATACCATTTTATAAATGCAATAGACACAATTGATTTGGTTTTATTCCAAATTGAAAATAAAATTTGACAACTGTCAGATTTAACTAAAATGTCACGTTAGAATAAATGTCATAAATGTGTATTATCACGGACTTACCTTTTTTTCTATAATTTGTGACGCACTGAAAAATGTTCATGAAAAGGAGAATAATTCATAAATTGTACTAATTATTAAGGTCTAAATGTTTATATTATTTTAAATCTATCTAAACTTTTATATTAACTATCTAAATGATAGTTTTTACATCAAATAGATCACATAATTATTGTAAACGTGGATTATACAACAAAACAAATTAATATTCAATTCAGCCCTGTAACTTATTAAAATAAATATTATAGAAGTTTTCAGGGACTTTCAGCTCTCGGTAATAATGTAGTCTTTCATTCTGAGTTTAAATTTTTCAAAAATATTTATTAGTTTTCTCAGGATTCGAAGAAAATGAATACAATTAAAATACATTGAGAATTTTGACATGCGTCACAATTTTGCATTAACTCAATGTAAAATTCTAAACTGTTAAATTCCAGCTTCCCTAATTATTTGACATCAAAAGACATTAGAAACTATTTGTAGAGGATTGAAATCTGTATTGAAAACAACTGTTAAAAATGTAATACATTTCAGTTTTCAGCCCAAACTTAGGCCACACACAATGCAATAATGTTCACATTTTTGAACTGTCAATATTTTTATTTTATCATCTATTGTTTAAAAACAATACAGTTGATAAGATACTCTCAGTTGCGGAGAAAGTATTAATAATAAAGATTAATAATAAAGTCTAATAACCGTGGAACAGAATAAGCTATCTGACAAATTTTAAGATTTGGCAGTGACATTGACAGTATGTAAATATTAAGTATTTATCCTTCAAAAAACACTGCTCAATTTTCTACAAAATACGCTTCAAGAGTCGTATCAGTTTTTTTTGGAACCAGGTGTACCAAGGCACATATTTTTCGTAAGCTATTCTTGTTTTAGGGTATACATTATTTTGTGACGTATTTATTAATCTTTTCGTTAGCACATTTCTTTTTTTATGTATTTTATTTCTCTCCGAGTAACTTAATTAAAAAGTCAAATATAAACGGGAATATTGTTTGCGAAATGGAAAAAATTAACAATTTTATCAACCTGCAGCTTGGAAAAATTCAATAATAAATCACCGAAGTTGCCTGCAGTTATCTAGTTTTATAATAAATTAATGAAAGCAAACACCAGCTTTAACGAACCAATTAGCGATTCCATCCAGCAATTTATCCATTTCAAAATATTCCAGTTACCACTTCTATAGCAGAACCCAATTACATTCGGCAGTGGTGGAGAAATTAAAAAGTAGTTGATTATTAAAACAAGTAATTGGACTTGGAGACTATTTTGGCTATTAAAAAAACTAAGTTGGAGTAATAAATGCTTAACACTCATATTTAGTTAAACTATTAAAATATTTTGTTTAGTGGTTGCGCCTCGTGTACAAGTCACAAAGTTTTTCTATGTTTTATAATTCGAAGTTTACACAAAGGCGCATTATTAAAAAAAAAAGAAAGTTCATTACTAAGGTTTCGTTAATATAATAAAAAAAAAAGATAAAAACGGGAAGTAGGGCTTGTCTAGAGATTTTAAATTTCCGGAAAGGAAAAAAGTGCAGGAAAAAACTTGTTTTTTTTTCGGAAAAACAGGAAAAAATGGAAAAATACGGAAAATTTGAAATTTGTTACAATATAAATACTAAACAAATTTTGCATCCCGTATCAAAATCGATGAATTTAGTAGAATCGAATAGATATTATATTATCAGAAGTGCCTTTTGTCTTTAAGTATATAAAAGACCCAATATTAAATATTCCCAACAAGTTGACCAGACTAGTTCTCTTATCGAAAGCTTACTAAAATATGTTGAAGAACGCTACGAATGTTCTCTTGATGCTCGCTTTAAACGAGAATAATTGAATGAAGACCAAGTAATGGAAGTTATAAACTTCCGAGATGTGGGGAAGCTGTTGGCAAATCTAGCTTAATTTAGAAAAAAACTGGATTTTTTAGTCGAAATTCTTTATGAGATAGCGCAAATATGAATAGTACTCATCCCGTTATATGGTGGCAAGGCTTGTGTACATCGCAGCCACTTACGCCAATTGCCTCCAGAATTTTAAATGGACCTTCATCTTCCGCGTCTTCATAAAGAATCTGGTCTTTACACGACCTCATACATACAACAAAAAAAAAATATATTATCACAGGATAAAATTCGGAAGTTTTTGCTATTCCTTTAATTTTGGTTATAAACGAAAAACAGATATTTATTTAGGATGCTAGACTAGATTCACTTTTAGAGGAGACTGACAAAAATCATGTTGTTTTATCCGTCCAGGATGATGAAGCTGAGATCGAGTCTGAATCAAATGCTTGGTCTGAAGATTCAGACTCAGATGAAAATATACCACTGAGCGCTTTGATTAAATAATGTGCTTTCTACCTTTGAAGTTTCGGTTTTGATACTTTCAATTATTGGATAATAATTATACTTTTTTACCCTATATAAGTACATGTTTGTACTTATATCTGTAATAATAGATGTTATTAACGTACGTTCCTGTATTTATTTTTAGAAAATATATTTAAACGACTTGAAAATTGGTATTTTTTCACGTTTCAAATCTCAATTACAAAATATTTAAATTTTCCCATTTTTCCAATGGTCTGGAAAAAAACGGAAAAATACCTGTTTTTCCCCCAATTTTTCCCGTTTTTTTCCGATATGTTAAATCTCTAAGTCCGATCCCACATAAATTATTACTTTAATAACCAAAAGTTTGTGTTAGTGTAATACAGTTTATTTGTGAAAAGTGCCTTATAGCCCGATCAAAGAACAATCTGACCCCAAAAAAAATAAAGGAAGAATGAAAATTTGGGAGTAGGTAGTTGAAATTGTCTATTATTATATAAGAAAAAGTTTACACTTCTACATCCCTCCATTTTACAAAAATGGAGGAGAATACCCCCCTCTCGAAGATGAAAAAAATACATTCAAAATAAGACCGGAATTGGATAAAATGACTAATTCTAAACAACTTTTCTTCTATAGAGTTTTTTCACTAAGTCAATACTTTTCGAGTTATTTGCAAGTGAATATGTTCATGTTTAACAAAATAAAACATGTTTTTGGACGGTTTTTAGGAGATAACTCACAAAGTAAGTATTTTAGGGAAAAAATATTTTTAGCAAAAATATACCCCATAAAAAATTGAAAAAAGTGGTGTATACATGAGGTCTGTAGACCCAGTAGAAGTAGAGTTGCAGCTAATGAAAAGTAGGTTCTTCTTCGTCAAATTCCAAATCGAATATTTCAATGTGAAATAACCCAAAAACGGAGCACTTTTAGGGGAAAATTCATTTTACTTTTTAAAAGTGTTTTTTAAAAAGGTTTATTTTTGTTTTTTAAAAAACTTGTAATATTAAAAGTAAGTGAATTACGCTCAAAATATTGTTGGTCCCTTTTATTTTTTGGTAAAAAATCGCGAAAATCACCCCCTAATTAGAATCACATTAAATTTTAACATTACCACTTCATAAGTTACTTTGTCTATGTATTATTTATATGATCTGTAAGTTCCATCGGTTCAAAGTGCTTCGTTTTGAAAAAGCTGTATTTAAAATGGCTTAACCGAGTAACTAATCACGAGTTTAGGCAAATTTTGAACAGCCATAGCATAACCAATTTTTGTCTAACAAGAAAACAAAAAATCAAAAATATTCAGAAAAGCAAAACGTACATTTTATTACTGTTTGAGATTTTTGGTATTCCTAATTGTTTTTAAGTTAATTCCATAAACAATTACGATTTTTTTCAAAATTAAAAAAAAGTGTTTTATTTTAAACCCAATTTTTTTCAAAACTGAGCACTTTGACCCAATGAAACTTATAGATAATATATATAATACATAAGTAAAGTAACTTGTAAAGTGGTAACGATTAATTTTATTTGAGAAGCTAATTAAGGGGTGATTTTCGCCATTTTTTTACCAAAAAATAAAAGGGACCAACAATATTTTGAGCGTAACTCACTTACTTTTAATGTTAGAAGTTTTTTTTTAAACAAAAATAAACCTTTTTTTAAACACTTTAAAAAAATTGTAATGAATTTTCTCCGAAAGGTGCTCCGTTTTTTGGTTATTTCACATTGAAATATTCGATTTCGAATTTGACGAAGAAGAACCTACATTTCATTAGCTGCAACTCTGCTTCTACTGGGTCTGCAGACCTCACGTATACACCATTTTTTTTTCAATTTTTAATAAGCTATATTTTACTAGGAATATTTTTTCGCTAAAATACTTACTTTTTGAGTTATCTCCGAAAAACCATCCAAAAACATTTTTTTTTTTTTTTGGTTAAAAATGAACACATTCACTCGCAAATAACTCGAAAAGTATTGATTTAGTATATAGTCCAGAAAGCCACTGCGCATCCGCTAGGAAAAATATTCTAATTCGGATTTTTTCCACAATCTTACTCAAAAAGGACTCCTTTTAACAAATTTGCATGTTGCCTGGATCAAAAGGTGGTCAAAAATTTTTTAAACGTTTTTTTTTTGTTTTTTTCCTAAAATTATTTTTTTTTCATGGAAAAAAGTTTTTTTAGGTTTTTTGGATCATTCCAAATACAAAAGGTCTTTAGTGACTTTTCTCTAAAAATGATAGTTTTTGACATGTAAGCGATTAAAAATTGAAAAATTCCGAAATCGGCCATTTTTAACCCTCAAAAACTATGTGAAAAACTGAAAATTTGAATGTTGCCAAGGAAGGTAGATATTCTTTAAACATCGATTGATGAAATTCCGAAGAGTTTTTTGCAATACAATATTTAAAACTACTTTATTTTTTAATTGCTAATCAAGCGTGCGCGACACTATTTTCCACCGACAGTATGGTGCAAATGAAAGGAATAAATTCGTTATTTCGTAAACCGGCGACATTAAGGAAAAATCCCGAAACAGGTCGATTTTTATTTTTAAGTTATGATATTGTGGCATATATGTTATACTAGTGACGTCATCCGTCTGGGCGTAATGACGTAATCGATGATTTTTTTAAATGAGAATAGGGGTCGTGTGGTAGTTCATTTGAAAGGGTATTTAATTCTCTATTCAGTAATGTAAACATTTACATAATTATTTATACAGGGTGTCGTTCTACTCCTTTTTCGTCAAATAATTTAATTTAATAAAAAAATTTTGGACACCCTGTATAAATAATTATGCAAATGTTTATATTACTGAATAGAGAATTGAAGAACCTTTCAAATGAGCTAGCACACGACCCCTATTCTCATTTAAAAAATCATCGATTACGTCATCACGTCCAGATGGATGACGTCACTAGTATACCATATATGCCACAATATCATAACTTAAAAATAAAAATCGACCTGTTTCGGGATATTTCCTTAAAGAAACCGGTTTACGAAATAACGAATTTATTCCTTTCATTTGCACCATACTGTCGCTGGAAAATAGTGTCGCGCACGCTTGATTAGCAATTAAAAAACAAAGGAGTTTTGAATATTGTATTGGAAAAAACTCTTCGGGATTTCATCAATCGATGTTTAAAGAATATCTACCTACCTTGGCAACATCCAAATTTTCAGTTTTTCACATAGTTTTTGAGGGTTAAAAATGGCCGATTTCGCAATTTTTCAATTTTTAATCGCTTATATGTCAAAAACTATCATTTTTAGAGAAAAGTCACCAAAGACCTTTTTTTATTTGGAATGATCCAAAAAAACCTAAAAAAAACTTTTTTCCACGCAAAAAAATAATTTTAGGAAAAAAACAAAAAAAAACGTTTAAAAAATTTTTGACCACCTTTTGGTCCTGGCAACATGCAAATTTGTTAAAAGGAGTCCTTTTTGAGTAAGATTGTGCAAAAAATCCGAATTAGAATATTTTTCCTAGCGGATGCGCAGTGGCTTTGTGACTAAAAAAAACTCTATAGAACAGAAGTTACTTAGAATTAGTCATTTTATCCAATTCCGGACTTATTTTGAACATATATATTTTCAACCCCGAGAAAAAATTTTTCACCCCGTATTTTCCAATTTTTGTAAAATGGAGGGGATGTAGAATTGTAAACTTTTTCTTATATAATAATAGACAATTTCAACTACCTATTCCCAAATTTTCATCCTTCCTTTATTTGTTTGGAGGTTTTCGTAAAATTTTGCGTTCCCTGATCGGGCTATTAGTTATTCCTAGCTTCCAACGAGATTCAAAACCAGCGAAAATTCATCCTTAATGTTGAAAAAATCCAACCCTAGGTTTTCACGTAAAGTGATCGAACGTAGAACCGGAAGTCGATATATGAACTCTTCGTGAACTTCGTCGATTGATATACGATTTCACTAATTTTGGCTCATCTTTACTAAACTTTTGGTCATAATTATTTAAACGGAAAAGATTTCAAAATTGGGACTAAAGAGTCAAGCTCGACATTTCAGTACTCTTCGATTGATATGTCACATGTACTATTTCTGCGACTATAATATGGCACTTCCGGTTAGAACTTTTTAACCGGAAATTATATAAAAACCAAAAGTATACAATTGTTCTTATCTTGCTGAGGCACGTCGAATAATATATCGCTTATACTATTTTGGTGACTTTAAAACACTACTTCCGGAAACCGTAAGTCCGATGTCAAATTTGACATCTTTAATGCCATCCTTGCGTTACAAACTTGACATACCTCGTATAAAATTGATAAAATTTGACATACAGTTGAGTCCGCGAGTCTTTACCCGTGCGTCATTAATACCTGGCGAGATAAAACACATACTTTTTATTTAGCATCATTCTCTTGCACGCATGAAATTAATGACAAACCAGCTGCCGTCTGTTATTAAGTAAAAACACATGTTATTTTTATGAACGATTTAGACTCAGTGCATTGAAAAGAGATAGGTACAAAGAAAGACGACTGGGGATGTCTTCACATATTTTAAGTACAATTTCTGACGTTTTGGTTTGTTTACTTTTGTTGCTGTCAGTTTGTTGAATTTTTTGATATTTTGTCGAATTTTTGAATTTTGAAGTTTTTTATAGTATACAAACAGTTGTTTTCACAACTAATTTTATATTGGAGTTAGAAATTTTGTAATAAGTTTATGTTATTTTACCATAAATTTTGACAACGTACAAAGCTAACCTCATTGTTGACACAGTTAAATGTGTGATGGTACACGACAACCCTCACGGAATTTTCCTAATTTATTTGTTATAAGAATAAGGTCAATATTATAGTTGCAATTTGTATAATTTATTACGATAGTAGCAAAGTTCAAAGTATTCAACTCATTCGCAAGACTGCAAACACAGCACACGTCATTATTGAAATACGTATAGCATAACCATATATGGTAATACATATGGGCATTGTTTTTAATATAATAAGATATAAGTGGGAAGGTCGAGTACCTGAGACATTCATTGTTGTATCAGTGTGTTCGCTGAACTCTGCTGGCGCGTGGTCAGGGGATATAGTTACCGAGATATGGGTCACCTTGACCTATCCTAACTATAATGTCGGTCGACGTAGTTGTAACTGTACCTTTAACCTTGTAAGAATAAAGATATGTAGAAAGTTTAAGTTTGTTTGTTCGGGAGTGTCTTCGTCCAGCAACCCCCAACATCACATGGCGACCCGTGCCTTAAGTTAAAGAATGGAGTTTTCTGGTTCGCATATAGATTGAGGTATGCAGCTCTACACGTAAGATGGGAAACAACCAGAATAAAGAAAAAGAGGAACAGATCTTCATAAACCAAGCAGGCAACAGCGGAGGTGTGACAGCTGAAACCGGCGAAAACGAGAAGCTATCAATCCCGGGAGTTTTGGGAATTGTATCGTTCAGCCTGGCCATAATCATCGTCGGATGGCTACTGTATCGACGATGGAAGAAGCAGCTTCGACGCCACATCCGACAGGAAGTATCTAAATCAATGGAGATGCTGAGGTTAGACGCCCAGAATCCAGGACCAAATGCATAGACACATGAACCCATATTCGTGAGTAATTTTTCTTTTTAATACAATACAGTTTAACTGCTTATGAAGTAAGTTTGATGACTATTTTTTTTATTTTCATATTGAAATTTTGATTTTTTTTTTATTATATAATTACTCACTTACTTATTTACTGACACTTTAAATATTGACGGTTATCCAATATTATTGATCCTTTTATTTTACTTACATTTATGTTTTATTATATTATTTTATATGTTACATTTTGTTATATTTGATAAACTTAACGGCAATGATAAGCTTTACGAAGTAATTGAGACTTCGAGACACTAGGCCATATACTATTGAGTAACGTAGGCAGGCCAAGCCGAATTTATGTTCGAGGAAAGATTTCAACGTATTCTGGAAGATATAACTATATTAAATAGGAATCTCACAAAAGACACTATAGAACGAAGGAAAAATAAGCTAATCACAGATAAATGGGTGGAAAAACTCAGGACTATCACGGAACAGTTTAGGACGGTGCATAAAATATACAAAGGTGACAGCTGTAAGGCAGCAGAAGACAAATTCATTGCAGATATTATTGCAAAAATTGGAGAAAAGATCGGAAAAGTCCAAACAGAACTACGGAAAAGACAAGTTGAACATAACAACGACAAGATGGGAGAGAAATTCGAACTGAAAACAGCAGGGAACCTGATCCCTCACATAGGAAACACCGAAGAATCAATTAGAGCATTCATAGACGCAATTGAACTGTACGATGAATTTTTAGATGATGAAGGAAAACCGCAACTAACAAAGTACCTGTTGAAGGTGAAACTAACGCAAGCAGCAAAATTACGACTGAAGACCACTTACAACTCAAACGCGGCACTAATAACCGATATTAAAGAAAAGTTTCTAGTAAAACAATCTATCCCTGTTCTGTCAGCGGAGATCAACTCAGCGAAACAAGAGAATAGGTCAATAGAAAAATTTGGAAGAAGTTTAGAGGAGCTCATGGCTAAATTAACAATAGCACAAGCAGAGGGAAACAGAGATGCAGAAGAAGTGCTGGCCAAAGTAAACGAAAAAATTGCAATAAGCGTGTTTACTAACGGTTTAAAAAATGACAAGATAAAGACAATTTTGAAAGCCAAGAACTTTAGCACTTTAGCGGAAGCGATAACAAGCGCAAAGAACGAAGAATCGCTAACTCGAACGGAAACTGCAGGAATGTACCACATGAATAAAACATATAGAGGCGGAAGAAGAAATACAACAAACGGATACAAAAATAGTTTTGACAGGAGAAAAGAAGGTAACAAGACATATAATAATAGAAATACAAATGGAAACGAAGTAAGACAATATCATAACAGAGGTAGGTCTCAAAGAAACAGAGGAGCAGGACATGGTCATCGAGGGAGAAATAATAATTGGTCGCAAGGTAGAAACCCCAGCAACAGAAATTCACCAGGAGCATATTTCGCAACAGAGGAGCAGCCCCGCCAAGAGCAACCACACACAAGCACAATACAAGAAGTAGATTTTTTTCGTGGCCCATCAAATGGAGGCAGATAATTCCACAGCAAGTGGATTAAATTATATTAATGTTTATTACAGAGGAAAACGCAAAAAACTATTAATTGACACTGGCGCAACAGTCAGCGTTTTATTTGAAGAATGTTTAGATAAAAACTACACCGACATAAACAAAACCCGACGTATTAGCTTGCGAGGTGTTACCGGAAAAACTATATATACAAGGGGAACCTTATTGTGTGACCTTGAAATATTAGATAACTCAGAGAAGATAACGTTGACACAGGAATTTGCAGTTATGAAGAGTTTCACAAATAAAGTCGATGGGGTTATTGGTAGCGATTTTTTATACCAATATTTTGCTACAATAGATTACGAATCCTTAAAATTATCGTTACATGTAGAAGGAATGAGAAGAGATTTTAAAATGCTATCTATGGGAGAAATTTATACGATAATAATACCTAGGAGATGTGAAAAATTATTTTTTTTCGAGATCGGGACACACTACGGAGATTTTGTAACTATACCACAGGAGATAGCGGAAGGAATTTTCTCGGCAGGAACAGTCTCAAAACCAGTCGACGGAAAAATACCAATAAGGATATTAAATATCAATGATAGAGAAATAATTGTTAAGAATTTTAGACCGAAGGTCGAAAGATTAGACAAGTTCGACGTTTTCCACATGGGAGAATCAAAACAATCGGTGAGTCGTGCCGAAAGACTTTTGAATATAATAAACACAAAAAATTTATCGCTAGAGGAAAAAAGAGCAATAGAAAAAATATGTGTAAAATATTCCGATGTGTTTTTCTTAGAAAACGATCCATGCACAACGACGGACGTATACAAAGCAAAAATAAAATTGCAAAAAGGAGTATCACCTGCTTATACAAAACCGTATAGATTACCACACGGACAAAAAACGGAAATAAATAGACAAGTAGACAAAATGTTAAAAGACGGGATTATTGAAAATGCAATATCAGAATTCTCATCTCCACTACTTATAGTGCCAAAGAAAAACGATGAAAATGGAAACAAGAAATGGAGAGTTGTGATAGATTACAGACAACTAAACAACAAAATTGAGAATGACAGATTTCCATTACCATGCATAGAAGAAATCCTAGACGCTTTATCAGGAGCAACATATTTTTCACATTTAGATTTATACCAAGGATATTACCAAATAGAACTCGATTCTAAGTCCAGACCGTACACAGCATTCGCAACCGATAGAGGTCAATATCAAATGACACGACTTCCGATGGGGTTAAAGACAAGCCCAGGATGTTTCTCACGAGCCATGACTATGGCAATGTCAGGTTTAAATTATGAAAACATGTTTATATATCTTGATGATTTGATAGTCTTTGGCAACAGTCTACAACAGCATAATCAGAATTTAGTGAAGGTATTAGAGAGACTAAGGAAAGTAAATCTGAAATTAAATCCAATTAAATGCGAGTTTATGAAAAAAGAACTATTATATTTAGGACACAAGATTTCGAATAAAGGTGTAGCACCAGATCCGGAAAAGATCACCGCATTGGAACAATATCCAATACCACAAAATGCAAAAGAAGCAAAAAGATTCGTAGCCTTTGCAAATTATTACAGAAAACATATCAATCATTTTGCAGAAATAGCCGCACCTCTAAATAGACTATCAAGGAAAAATGTAAAATTTGAGTGGACAACAGAATGCCAAAAAGCTTTTGAAAGCCTCAAGACGTCATTATCAAACCCCCCCGTAATGGAATTCCCAGATTTATCGGAGGAGAACACGTTTATTCTACGGACAGATGCATCTGGCATCGCACTAGGAGCAACTTTGTCAAACGGGAATGACAAACCGGTAGCATATGCCAGTAGAACACTTAATAAAGCGGAAATGAATTATCCTACGATAGAAAAAGAATTACTGGCAATAGTATGGAGCATTGCTAAATGGAGACATTACCTTCTACAGAAAGAATTTATTATTTTGACAGACCACCGACCATTGGTGTACCTATTTGGTATGACAAACCCTTCCAGCAGATTAACCAAATTTAGATTGAAGTTAGAAGAATACGACTTTACAATTAAATACGTGAAAGGAGCTGAAAATGTAACAGCTGACGCCTTATCACGAATAGAAGTTACATCAGAAGAACTAAAGCAACTAAATAAGGACTCAGAGAAAAGTATATTAGTGATGACGAGAGCACAAACGAAAAAGCAGGAGGAAATCACCGATTCGAAGAACGAATGGACTGATCAACCAGACGTAGTCGAATTGTTGAAATTCCCGAAAAGTGCGGTAGAGGTAAAACTGATAGACAAGGACGATTGCAAAACAATGAAGCTAGATTCGGCTGAAGAAAATACAAATAGTAGTATATTGTACAATGAAGAAGACGATATTATTTATCTGATTCGAGATTTTCGATCAACGTCTGCACTACGAGCGTCGTTGAGAAACTCGACATATCAAGAACCTCGATCAACGTCTGCGCTACGAGCATCGTTGAGAGCCTTGATTCAAATGTGCGCACAAAAGAATATAAAGGAACTAGTACTAGTAAAGAATAATAAGAATCAGCCAATTATTGAAGAGATAAGAAAGGATCCTAAAATATTTAAAGAAAGAGATATCAAAATATGTATAGTACAAGACAAACAGAATATAGCAGATGAAAAATTAAGAAGAATTATAATTAATGATTTTCACATGTTACCAACAGGAGGGCATGCCGGAATAAATAGAATGTACAAAAATATAAGGAAATATTATTTTTGGAATAGTTTACGAAAAGATATCGAGGAATTTGTGAAGAGATGCGACGATTGTCAAAGACATAAGCATTCTATCATAACCAAACAACCTCTAACTATCACATCGACTGCCACCTGCGCATTCGACACAATATTTATAGATCTAGTAGGACCATTTGAGATGGATGACAGTGGGAATAGATATATATTGACACTGCAATGTGAGCTAAGTAAATACATAGAAGGATATGTAATAAAGAACAAAGAAGCCGAAACAGTAGCCAAGGCATTGGTAGAAAATTTTATTCTGAGGTATGGAGTACCCAGAAAAATAGTCACAGACCAAGGCTCAGAGTTTATGGCAAGAACATTTAAGGAAACATGCTCATTATTGCAAATAGAGAAACTAAACTCAACAGCATATCACCACGAAACAATAGGAGCTTTAGAAAATACTCACAAACATTTAAATGCGTACCTTAGGATACAACTATCAAAATTCCCTACAAATTGGAGTACATGGGTGCAATATTTCTGTTTTTCGTATAACATTTCAGTACACTCAGCAACGGGTTATACTCCGTTCGAATTAGTGTTCGGAAAAATATGTAGACTGCCGACAAATGTTCAAAACGAAATAGAACCCCTGTATAATTTTGACGACTATCCCATGGAACTGAAATACAGACTACAAGTAGCCGCAAAGGAGGCCAGAGAAACACTAACACATACAAAACACAGCAAAAAAAAAATATATGATGCCAAAACGAGTAAAATAACTTATAAACCAGGAGATAAGGTATTAATAAAAAAGGAGCCAAACACAAAACTTAACTGTTTGTTTTCGGGTCCATATACCGTAATTAAAGATGAAACGCCTAACGTAATTATTGAGAAAAAGGGTAAACAAGTAGTCATACATAAGAATAACGTTAAGCTGTATAATATATAAAAAGAATAAGTACTGAAAAGTGTTATAGTGTAAAAGTGTAATAATAGTCCACCATAAGACTTTTACTAGTACTTAAGGTTCAGTGTAAATATTTATATATCTCATTTTTTTTCTTTTCTCATTTTCTTTAATATGTTTGTTTAATTTTCTTATAAAGGAGAGACGTCAGTCAGCATAAATAATATAAAATAGAGATGAAAGGAAATTGTTACTGAAATTCCCTTTCATCTTTTCCCCGCCCAGAGAGATGTGATGGTACACGACAACCCTCACGGAATTTTCCTAATTTATTTGTTATAAGAATAAGGTCAATATTATAGTTGCAATTTGTATAATTTATTACGATAGTAGCAAAGTTCAAAGTATTCAACTCATTCGCAAGACTGCAAACACAGCACACGTCATTATTGAAATACGTATAGCATAACCATATATGGTAATACATATGGGCATTGTTTTTAATATAATAAGATATAAGTGGGAAGGTCGAGTACCTGAGACATTCATTGTTGTATCAGTGTGTTCGCTGAACTCTGCTGGCGCGTGGTCAGGGGATATAGTTACCGAGATATGGGTCACCTTGACCTATCCTAACTATAATGTCGGTCGACGTAGTTGTAACTGTACCTTTAACCTTGTAAGAATAAAGATATGTAGAAAGTTTAAGTTTGTTTGTTCGGGAGTGTCTTCGTCCAGCAACCCCCAACATCACAAATGCTTGTGTTTAAGGTTCCGCCAAAGTGAATAAAATAACAAAAAGAAAATAATATTATGTTATTGAATTCTTTTATAAATTGTTTATTTATTTATTAATCAATGATAATAAAATAATTTATTAAGCTACTACAAATGTAGCTGTAATTATGCACCAAAATTTTAAAGCAAAACTTAAATTTGAAATTCTATTTATTTGATAACGTCAAATTTTATACTATAACCCGTGATCGGAATAATATCCACTTGCCGTTGCGTTTAGTAAATTTCCGACTTATTTCGTATGCTTTAAATGATGACGGACGGGTAAAGACTCGCGGACTCAACTGTAAGATGGTTGTATTTTAGGTTTTAGACCATGCAGAACTTTTTATTAAGAATCACTTTTTTTCGTAAAATTAATAATAAAATAGTTATCTGAATTGAAATAACTGAAAATAATGTTAGTTCAATTAGAAGGATGTAATTGCATACTAGAATATAGTTTTTAATTCCAAACAACTTTTTATAATAGCAATTTTCAATATTGTGAAAAATAAAGTTACTTTACTCTTGAGCGAAATTCAAACTTTTTGACATACCTCGTATAATATTCAAAAAATTTGATATTTGATGGTTAAATCTTAGGTTTTGGACCATGCAGAGCTTCTTATGACGAATAACTTTTTTTCGTAAAATTAATAATAAAAAAGTTTTCCATATGGATACAACTTACAGGGACAAACTGTATATATAAGTAAACAAGAACTTTATAGCATGAAAAAACTTGAAACTAGCAGACTATGTACTGCAGTATAAAACCTATAGTTTTCTCCTCCTGTAAAAAGCTTTGTCAAGTATTCGTTATCACTTTTGCCGTTATGTTTGACTCACAAAAATATACAGGATGAGAAACTGTACACATTCAATTGAAATTAAACGATCACGTGAATTTATTCTTATTAATTTTATTAATGGTCTAGGGGTATAAAATATCCCTAGACTTTTCCGATGCTTTTATATAACTGATACATGTATCAACATTGCGCCATCTTGACTTGCTGGCCGTGGCCGCCACCCCTGCAAGCTCAAATAAAGACGCTCATTGTGTGGGATTAATTGAAATGCGCTTAGAGCTTGTTGCTTGGTATTTAGAAGTTAATTTGTTTTTGTTTGTTACAGGATGTTGTTACAGCAAGCCACTCTTAGTGCCCGGAGGTCGAGCTTTTGTTTGGCCCTCCATACAAAAAATACAAAGGTTCGTATCAAGATAAAAGTATGTTTTACTCGCTTGACTTTTATTGTTTGTTGGTAGATATTGGATATATTTTATATCTTAGACATATCCTTGGTTAATTATTTTAATTGGGTATTTTATAGGTAAATAACGTTTAGGGCCTAAGTTATGAGAAATACAGGGTATTTGGTAACGAATGGGCCATAGCTTTTAACCACATATTCCTCAGCTTAAAATAGGTCCATTTCAGCTAACGTCTTTATTACGAAAGTTGATAATAACCGAAATACAGGGTGTCAAAGTTAAACTTTTATTTTATTTATTCTTATATTTCCTGACAGACACAGGATAACAACACGAAATTTGGTAAGCCGGGTTTTTTTGGGACGAGAAATCTAAATTCGCCATCAAAAATTATATATTGCCAGAGGGCGCCACATACGTCTTTCAGCGCTCATTTAATAAGTTCTATTTTTTTATCTCCCACTCTACATACTTTTTGCATCAAAACTTTTATTCTCTTAATATGATTATGTACTTAAAAAAATACATTCATCTCGCTAAACTCAACCGTTTTCGAAACGCATTTTAAATCTGCGATGCAACATAATTTTTTGCATAATATTGTAGTTACACCCGAAAAATAGCTTGAAAAAAAGCTTGAAACTATAATAATTAATTGTGCAAGTTCTCATATTATGTCATTGCATCGCAAATTCCATTTAAAGGAATCTGCAATACATTTTTGGAAATTATTATGGTTATTTTATTTTTCGGGTGTTACTACAATGATATTATGCAAAAAATTATGTTGCATTGCAGATTTAAAATGAAGCTTATTTCTAAAACGGTTGAGTTGATAGTCTTGGCCCTCAAAGAGATGAATTGACAGGAGCGTGGATAAGGCCGCAAAGCTGAATTCGCGATGAAAAACAAAGTAGCTGACCTCTGGTGGAATAAATTTAAACTACTATAAGTGGTATAAACAAACCAGAAAATTGTTGATTTGAATGGAATTTGGTCACTATTAAGAAACTTTTAGTATATTTGAGCATTATGAGTACATTAAAATATTTTAAATCAAATCGGTATCGTTTTATTCCTCAATTGAATGTTTGTTTATACCATTTATATCGGCCATTTTCTTGCATTCGACCTGCCCTCTATAGTCCGTTTCAATCGCGAATTGGTGACTGTGTATGGACTGAAAACATCGTAAGATATGTAAAAGCTAAGATAATATGGGCAGGTCATGTGGTAAGATTAGTGGAAGACATACTAAAGACAGTGTTTTTTGAGAGACGGTAGAAGATCATTAGGCCGTTCGAGGAAAAGATGGAAGGATGATGAAGAATTGAAGTATCCTCAGTCGGTAAAGTTTGCTTGTATTTAGAATTATTCGCATATTTGAATCAATGAGATAAACCATTTTATTTTACTTTAAAATTTGTGTAGTCTAAACAGTGACAGAAAATTTTAATACCTTTTTTACACTTTTAAATGATTGTTTAATTGCGGCTCGCGAAAAATTTCAAATTTTGAAAAATTGCTCGATTATCAAGGAGCTTGGCCACCCCCTATAATATATATTATATCAATTATGATTTCACTACCCGTATCATAATGAACTTCATTATGATACAGATTTTCATTAAGATACAGATTTTTAACCAATAGAATCGCGATAAAGGTGGCTCACGCGCAGTGACCAATGGCGAGTCAAATACATACGCTTTGACAGTTCTCAATAGTAAACAAACTGTCAAACTGACAAACTACTTAATTTGTTTGCGTTACAAAAAAATAAATTTGAATATATTTTTGTTGTAAATCATCATAGAAAAAATCGTGTATACAACTTGCATTTAATTATCATTATGAAGCTCGTACTCTATACGAAACTCACCGCTAGGCTGCTCGTTTCGTATCCCTCATGCTCGCTTCATAATGACCATCATTAAATGCTCGTTGCATAATATACTATTTTCACTGAAACCCTTAACTCAATAAAACTCCGTGCTTGAATTAAATATTAATATAAAATTAACTGAATAATTACGTGGTAGACCGTGTTTAACTTTGTCGGTTTTCACTCTTTCAACACAATTTTCTTAAAAATCTTTTTTGAAAACCCATATAAACACAGTATTTGATTAAATATTTGTTTCAATTGAAAATTGTGACTGCTATGCACGTCATCATCTGGAATTTCGAGCTGTTCTACACTAAATTGGTGCAAACTGAGTACTTAAGAGAGTTTAGGGGTTTTTTATTCTGTTTCTGTACCTACCTGTTTATATCAATTTTTTACTGTCGAAAACACTCGAAAGTCCAGAAGATGACGTGCCGTAGCTCTAACACTGGGTACCAAGGAGGGGTCGGTTCTGATGGCGTATTCGTATTCAGCAACCCCAAATAATCTGTTTACATCAATTTAGTGCCGAGACCCCTCGAAACTTGAGAAGATGACGTGACTTAGCAGTCGCCCTGGGCACCAGGTGCTCCGGGTGTCGGTTTTGATGTTCAGCGACCCCAAAAACACCCGAGTAACAAAATTTGGCCCTTAATATACTGTTTTTGGCAAGTTTTAACTTACGTCAAATGATAATTGCCTGCCACTAAAAAGAGAGGGATTCATCTCATTTTTTGTGTTGAAAAAAATTTTGAAAAAAATTCTTCCTTATGTATTTTTAAGTAATACTTGGTTAGAAGTTGAATCGGTCTATTAAAAATTATTGTAAAAAGGTTAAAAACATTTATAACAGCATATGAGACTTTTACAAAAACATTAAAAATTTTGATTATGGTCGGGTTCAAAAACCCACCATCTTGAGTTAAGGCAGCTGGTAGAATGAAAGAAACTGACTAACACAGGATATGCTTATTTCTAAATGGTCTTTTTACAAAAGTGACAACTGACATTTGTCATAAGCAGGAAATTAGAATATTTACCTGGTGAAATTTGACAAAAAATTTTGAAAAATTTAAAATCTCCAAAACAAAATTCAATTGAAGTTATCGTATTCGTGAAAACACGAATTCAAATTTTTTTGAAGTTATACCTCTTTAGGCGCGATTGAGAGTAAAATTTCATAATACTGCGCGCATGCGCACACAGACAGTATGGCCTTTAGTTGCTGAATCTTTCAAGTTATGTATAAATATATCAGTGCAAGAAAAGGTGTGAAAAGAATATATTAGTGTTTTTAGTAAATATATTTATTATAATTTTTGTCTCTTTGGATTTGTCTTCCTCAGGAGTAAGATGAGTATTATTAAAACATTTTATTGTATATTTATTATACTTGTCTGTTTGTTACCGTGAATTGTCATTGGGTACGTCCGAACCGATACAGACACAGTCCTCGTAGCTTATTTGGTATAGCATTCGGCCAGAGATCGAGAGGTCTTGAGTTCGAGTCCGGAGCAATACTATACTTTTTGTTATTTTTTTAAGCGGTAAGCACAAAATTAGTTTGGTGTTTAAAAAAATTAAAACAAACTGTTTAAAGTATATTTATTTTTAAGAAATCATATAATAGAAGTATAACTTCCTACGTGCGTACAAAGTACACACACATTCTTTTTTTTTAATGTAAATAAGAAGAAGAAACTTGATGGTAAAGTTATCAGTATATTAATTAATGGGATTAAATTTATTCCCCTTAATTAACATACTGATAACTTTACCTTCATTGTAGCGTAACTCTGAATATGGCTTTATAGCCGAAAGCGCTCACCTAGAAATTAATAAATTTTACTAACTTCAAAAATACTTTTCTGTCATTCAGTTGTCATAAGTGTCTGGAAAAAACATCGAGGGTTCAGAATACAAGTGAACCAAGTCCACTTTAGCTATTTTTGAGTTACAGAAGTTTAAAGTTAAAGATTCATAACAAAATTACCTGTTAAAATTTTTAAAGTATACAGTGATGAGCGCGCTAATAACCTAATAACCGGCAAAATAGCTCAAAATATGGAAAACATAATACATTGCGAAACAAAAAGAGATGAAACTAGTGGAGATGAAAATGATCGTTATAAACGTATAAATTAACATTACATTACATTTTACATAGTTTCCCACCTTCTTTAGACGTATCAGAGGAGTATGACAACTCTCACTGTGACGGTAGAATTTTATAAAATATACTGCAGTGATGAGCGTGCTAATAACCGGCTAAATAGCATAAAAGATGGAAAACACATCCCACACAAAGGTGGGAAACAATCAATATAATGTCAATCTATAAGTTACTATCGCTAAATTTAACACCTCCACTAGGTTCATTTCTTTTTATCTCACAACTTAATATGTTTTCCATCTTCTGCGTTATTTTGTCGGTTATTAGTGCGCTCATCACTGTATATTCCATATTTAAGAAAGTCCAGGAGTAACTTAGACATTTACTTTACTTTTATTGGCCCCAAACAACTTCTACTTCATGTCATTACCCCAAAAAACACAAAATGGACTTGGTTCACTTGTATTCTGAACCGTCCACATTCAGTCTCTACAACAAATACATTTGCTGAATAAACTTTATATCATCTAATCAGTTATCTTAACCATCGCAAGCATCCATGCATTTCTTAACGATTTATCCTTCCTGTGTCAGTGGCAATGCCTCCAAAGGTCATTATCATTAACTCCGGCTAAACTATTCCTTATTATTTATTAATAATTATTCATTAAGTGCGCGGTAAAACCTTAATGCACCATTTGATTAAAAGAAGACGGTATTTAACTTTTCTATGGAGCTATTAAATCTCTCATGAACACATTCGTACAAGTCGAATATGTAATTTATTACACAGATATATCTGCTAAAAATTCTTAAGGGTCTTTACCCTTATGCTAAAGTATATTTAGTAGCATAATAAACAATAAAATTTAAGGTAATAAGATACGGTTGGATACTCGAATATATGAATTTTACAAATTAATAAAAGGCAGATATAGAGCACAGTAGTTATCTATTAAATCTTGCCCAAGTACTTTCGCTCTGAGAGAAGGAATGTCATAGACGTTTACTTAAAATCTATACAAATAACATACACAAGACCAGGGGTTCCCAGTGGTAATACATACATGTACCACTGGTGGTACATATCATTATGTGCGGTGGTAATACACAAAACGTAAAAACACAGTCAAAATCCAGCATATTTATAGTTAATTAGATTACCTACCTCCATAGGTATTTCAGTTAGGTGGTACCAAAAATAATTATAAGAATTTTGTGGTACATGACTCAAAAACATTGAAAACCACTGCACTAGACAAAGGACAAACAGTTTTAAATAGAGTATGCGGCAAAATAAGCTACTGAAATGAATATTGAAATGTTTATGATTATTTATATATCTAGTATACAACGACGACGCACGTTCCCGATAAAACAGATGTTAAAGATGCCCTCTGCCCTCTGGCACGAAAAAATTTCGAAATGGCAGACGGTGGATCTGTCTGACTTCTTCAGCATTCCCTATATGTACGCAATACGCATCTGGTGGCGTTAGTTCTGGTGGGACTCGATTCGAAGGGACTCCCTGGCAGTGTGACAGGTTGTCCCGTCCTGCTGAAACCATTGTTGATTTTAAGCTTGGACCGTATTCATGCTCTTCCGTATGACCGAAAATAGTACTCCACCATAAAAATTTTTTCTGCAAAACTGAGAACCATACTGAAGCACCAAACATTATGACGACATTCACATCCGTTATAACAACGTTTGGAAACCACTCAATACGTTTCGGCGCCTGACACATACCTACAAATTTGAGGCATACGAATTTCAGTACTTTTTTTACCGTATTAGTCCAGAGAAATAAGATTTTTCTCGTGACACATCCACCTCCAGGCCGAAACCAAATTTTTTGAGTAGTATGGACATCTATATGACCTTTATGTTTCCTGCAGCCGATTTTGATGATACACATAGTTATAAACAAATGAAGATCAAAAAACGGTAAATTTTCGCTTTTTTCGTCTATAACCAAAAAGTTAAGCATTTTAAACAAATTTAAGAGTAAGAAACTCAAATCGTCGAAAAAATTTCAATATGGCGTTCGCTGAATATGTCATCCTTTTTGGTTGCTTAGAAAATTGCAAAATAAATCATAAATTTTGAGTTTTTATAAATATTCATAACTTATGTAAAAATTAACTTAGAACCTTTTATTACACGAATTGCTGAGACTTCTGGTGCTTAAATTATATTTTAAATTTCAAAGCAAGTGGTCAAATAGTTTAAAAGTTATTTAATTTGTTTATTCCAAATTCATTTTTTTTGCAACACTATAAGTCAGAAAATTATGAGGTTACAGTAAGACTTCTGACAGTTTATGGAAGAAAAACATTTATACTATTGACTTAATTAAAAAAAAATGACAAAAAGTAATGTTAAACAGTGTAAAATTATTTTGCAAAAACACGTCGATTTTTTGCTTACTTATAAACCATTAGAATAACTTTTTAACCGTTACCCGTAGAAAAATTATTTTTTCATATATGTAAAGACTGATTTTTTATACACATTTAGAAAGAAAAACAATTGTCCTAGGACAATTAGAGTCGAAATTAGCCCCCCCTTTTTTTAATTCACATGTTTTTGCAAAATAATTTTGCAGTATTTAGAATTATTTTTTGTCATTTTTTTTATTAAATTAATAGTATAAATCTTCTTCTTTCATAAACTATCCAAAGTATTAGTGTAACTTCATCATTTTCTGACATAGCGTTGCAAAAAAAATTTATTTGGGATAAACAAATTAAATACCTTTTAAACTATTTGACCAATTGCTTTGAAATTTAGGGTATAATTTAAGCACCAGAATTCTCAGCATTCCGTATAATAAGAACGTTCTAAGTTGATTTTTACATAAGTTATGAATATTTATAAAAACTCAAAATTTATGATTTATTTTGCAATTTTCTAAGCAACCAATAAGGATAGACATATTCAGCGAACGCCATATTGACGTTTTTTATACGATTTATGAGTTTCTCACTCTCAAATTTGTTTAAAATACTTAACTTTTTGGTTATAGACGAAAAAAAAAACGAAAATTTACCGTTTTTTGATCTTCATTTGTTTATAACTATGTATATCATCAAAATCGGCTGCAGGAAACATATAGGTTATTAATATAGATGTCCATACTACTCAAAAAATTTGGTTTCGGCCTGGAGGGGGTTGTGTCACCAACAGGATATTTTTTTTCCTTATTTCTCTGAACTATATACCATAATTAATCGGGGGCTACGTTATTGGCAATAGCAGGAGATAAAATTTTTCCTGTTCCTAAGAAATTTAACAGAAACGTTCAAAATGATGTCTGACAAATGACGCACTGAGATGACTTTTTCTAAAATTGAGGACAGTCCAGGACAGTCTCAGTATTGACAGTTCGTTGGGACAGTCACCACAAGTGAACTTTACATTCAAATACTCTATGGCGTCTATGGCAAACTGAACATTGACCACGACTACAACCGACCAGTAGTATAGGACAGGGGTCTCCAAACTACGGCCCGAGGGCCACATCCGGCCCGCAGACAGATTTTGTCCGGCCCGCGGAGACATACTTGAAAACTCCTTAATATTTTTTATAGCAAATAAAATGTTTGTGATAAGTTGGATAAAGAAACACAGAATGGTAATGAGTAAAGACATGTATAATTTATGCAGTAAATTTAACTTCAGCATATAATAACTAACAAATTATTGAAATGAATCCAACTAACATTTTATACATTGTAAGTAATGAACAACACATACCTTATAACAAACATGACATATGAAATGCTAATGAGATGTATGTAATTGAGATTTTCCACCGACAATAGTTTGTAGTTGTTGACTAATTTTACTTGTACCAATTATTAAAAGAGATTTAAGATGCTCGTCAGTTAATTTAGATCTGTATACATTTTTTGTGTACTTCATTTTGGAGAAGGTTTTCTCACACAAATAAGTAGTACCAAAAACGGAAAACAGCCCACGAGCAAATTTATGCAAATTATCAAATTGTGTCAGTGGAAGACTCTTATAAAATTCCAACAAAGATGAGTTTTCATATTTGTTCTTAATTATATCACTGCACTGAAGATCAATAATTTCCATTTGAAGTTCCGGGGCTAGGGTTTCAATGTCAGCATCAAAAGGATTCTGAAAAATCTTAATTTGATTCGCAATGGCATCAAAGTCCGAGAAAGGAGTATCAAAATTTATCTTCAAAGCACTCAAAGTTTCGATTGCAAAATCGATAGGAAACTCAGTCTCAGTAGTGTGGCTGAATATTTCACATGTTTTAAAATGTGAAAAACATTTACTTCGTAGTTGTGATTGAAACAGTATCAATTTCATCCGGAATGACTTGATATTAGTGTATAAATCAGGAAGATGCTGGTTTTCTCCTTGCAATCTCAAATTCAGTTCGTTCACATGTTTTGTCAAATCAACATAGAATGCTAACTTCCATAGCCATGCGTTGTTTTGTAATTCAGTAAGAGGGCGGTGCTTTTCATTCAAAAAAATTTCGATCACTGCTCGAAGTTCAAAAAAGCGCTGAAGGACTTTCCCACAACTAAGCCAGCGTACGGCAGTATGATAAGGTAAGTCTGTTTCTCCAATCTCTGCAAATAAAAATAGTAGAAAGAATAATTATGTTATTAGTGGACAATCTCGGGAGAGATTGGAGATTTCCACTGGTGGAAATATTTTGTTTGTTTATGTCTACCTTGTATTAAATTGAAATATATCAAAAATAGGTGAATATTTGACATACTTAATAATGTTGACAGCTTACCACACTTATAAAAAATTAAATTATTCGTTATTTTACGGGAAAAAATTAAATACAGGAAAATTAATAATATGCAGTGTTGCCATCTTGGCCCTCGGAACTTACAGGAGTAATCAGTATGGCCCTAAGGCTGGAAAGTTTGGAGACCCCTGGTATAGGATAAGGCAGGGGATAAAATAAGAAATAATGAAAATATCGATACGCCAGGTAAAAACAGTAACAAGTCTGAATTTTAGTGATTTTGAGTTTTGGAAAGTGCTTCAATATCCAATATTTACGAGTTACAAAGGGTAACAACCAACGAACTGTCAACACTGATGGAATCGCCATAAAACGAAGTTAATGGCGTCAGGATGAGATAGAAGATAATCAGGTAAAGGAGGGAAGATAATCGCTATCTTTCGTAAGCAACCCAATTGACAGTTAGCAAATTTTACCTGACAAATTCTCTGTCTCTCTCATGTCTCTCTAGAAGTGCTAGAAGCTCTCTCTTGTATGTTGGCGCCTATCTCGCTTCACTGTTGGAATGGGACGGGGCCATTCCATCAGTGTTGACAGTTCATTGGTAACAACTCTATAATAACGTTCAGTGAAGATGTCACACATATATTTTGTCATAAAACGGTCATTATTGTAATTCCAAAGTTTAACAATTCAAGCTGTTACCCTGTTTTCTTGTAAGTAATGACTTCTGACTTGTTACACTTTGGATCTGGTGTATCGATATGCTAATCGCTGGACTTAGACTGTATAATCCAGATCCCACACTGGATCCAACTGGATCCCACAACTCCAGATCACCACCTTAAAAATGGGACATTTTTGATGTCTCGTATTTCCTAGACCTGTTGTCGGATTTAAGTGATTTTTTCAGTGTTTTATAGCTTTATTCTTCACGAATATCGATATAATAATATTACTGCTAAATAGGTAAGTGTCATTGTGTACCGGGTGTAACAATGATAGTGTGTTTTTTCCTCAAAGTTTGGAACACCCTGTGGAGTATTCTAGCGTATGTAAAATATTGAAATTAAAACTCAACTGTAGCCTTAGGCTTTCTTAACATTTTGCCTTTTGAGTCATTCGCTTATGTGTGATAATTAAAAAAATTAGGTACTTTAACAACTAACAGTATTATCCATCAATACACGGTGTTTCTAAATAAGTGCGACAAACTTTAAGGGGTAATTCTGCATGAAAAAATAATAACCGTTTGCTTTATAAACATATGTCCGCAAATGCTTTGTTTCCGAGATGCAGGATGTTGAATTTTTCTTACAAACTGACCAATCATTTATTGCTCTAAAACTGGTTGAGACATGCAATTGAAATTTGGTAGGTTTTAAGAGGTAGTTATTGCGCATTTTTTGACATACAATTAAGAATTTTTTATTCACCATTGACGTGCATAGTATAAACATTTTAGATACATCCCGTATGCACGCCAAAGGTGCATATAAAATTCTTAATTGTATGTCAAAAAATGCGCAATAACTACCTCTTAGAACCTACCAAATTCCATTTGCATATCTTAACCGATTTTAGAGCAATAAATAAATCGTCAGTTTGTAAGAAAAAATTCAACATCCCGTATCTCGGAAACGAAGCATTTGTGGACATAATCATCCAACCAATTTACGTCCACTGCTGGACATAGGTCTCCCCCAATTGTTTCCACACTTCACGGTTTTGTGCTGATTTTTGCCAGTTTTTACTAATCCGCCTGATATCATCTGTCCATCGTGTAGGCGGCCTTCCTCTACTTCGTTTATCTTCTCTTGGTCTCCACTCCATCAGCCTTCGTGCCCATCTTGAATCTTTCAGCCTGGCGACGTGTCCTGCCCAGTTCCATTTGAGCCTGGTGATACGTTCTACGACATCTGCGATACCGGTTGTTTGTCTGAGATCTTCATTGCTTATTTTATCCCGTAGAGTTACGCCCAGCATGGATCTTTCCATGCGCCTTTGGGCAACCCGCATTTTCGACGCTGTTGCCTTGGTTAGAGTCAGTGTCTCTGCTCCATATGTCATTACCGGTAGCACACATTGGTCAAACACTTGTCTTTTTAAACCGATCGGTATACTGCTCCTAAATATGTCTCTCAGAGCTCCGTAGGCTGCCCAAGCAAGAGTTAATCTTCTTTTTATTTCGCATGTTTGGTTATCTCTGCCAATTCTAATTTCATGACCCAAGTAAATGTACTTTTCCACTAGTTCTACTTCTTGTTCGCGTATAATCAGCTGTCCGCTAGGAATCAGATTAGTCATAAATTTAGTTTTAGAAAAGTTCATTTTCAGGCCTATTTTCCAGCAGATAGCGTCTAACTCATTTAGCATTTTCTTTACTTCTCCTAGGTCATCAATTATAAGGACTATGTCATCTGCAAAACGAAGATGATTTAACTTTTCTCCATCTATTTTGATCCCTTTATTGTCCCAGTTGAGCATCTTAAAGGCATATTCCAGAACAGTTATGAATAGTTTTGGCGAGAGTGTGTCGCCTTGTCTTACGCCGCGTTCTATGCTTATTTGTTTGGTTTTATCATGTAACTTAACACTCATTGTTGCCTCTTTATAAATATTATAGATGAGTGTACTGTAACGGTAGTCAATGCGGCATTCATTTAGAGCTTCTAAAATGCTATCCAGCTCTATCGTGTCAAAGGCTTTATGAAAATCCACGAATGCTAGGACAAGGGGTTTATTATATTCTATTGACTTCTCAATTAGTAACTTGACTGCCTGCAGATGGTCGTTTGTCCCAAAGTTTGATCGAAATCCAGCTTGTTCTTTTGGCTGGTAAAAATCTAGCTTCTTTTCTACTCTTGATGTCACTACTTTTGTAAAGAGTTTGTATAAGTGGTTTAGCAGGCTAATGGGTCTATAATGTTCTAAGTCTGTCTTATCTCCCTTCTTATGCAAAAGTATTGTTACTGCGTTTTTCCATTTTTCAGGTATCGACTTTTGATGAAGGCATAAGTTGAAGTTGTGGACATAATATGTTTATAAAACAAACGGTCATTATTTTTTCATGCAGAATTACCCCTTAAAGTTCGTCGCACTTATTTAGAAACACCCTGTATTGATGAATAACATGTCTAGTTGTTAAAGTACCTTACTTTTTTATTATCCCACATAAGCAAATGAATCAAAAAGCAAAATGTTAAGAAAGTCTAAGGCTACAGTTAAGTTATAATTTCAATATCTTATATACGCTAGAATATTCCACAGGGTGTTCCAAACTTTGAGGAAAAAACACACTATCATTGTTACACCCGGTATACAATGACACTTTATTGTTTAGCAATAATATTATTACATCGATATTCTTAAAGAATAAAGCTATAATATACTAAAAAAATCACTAAAATCGGACAACAGCTTTAGGAAATACAAGACATAAAAAATGTCCCATTTTTAAGGTGGTGCGTTAATTTTGATGCCTAGTGTAGCTAATTAATAATCATTCTCTCAATGACCAATAATTTCAAATTAACAATATACAGTGCCGGCAAAAAAAATCTTTACATTGCCAAATAAATCACCAAATTTGAAGACAATTTGCATGCGTTCTGTCTGCGCTTGCGGAAAGAAAAGGGGAGGGGGGATAGCGTACTTGCGACGGCAATTGTCTGTGGTTTACGGACCGCTTAGCTTATTTAGGGTATTCTGAGCTTATTTAGGGTATTCTGCGCGTTTGCACTGTAAACAGTTGGCTTTGTGCGGGAAGTCAGTGTTAAACTTCGTCTTATTTATCGCGTAAAGTTTGAGATCGTCAAATTCTAAATTGAGCTGACAAATATGGGTCGAAAGAAGCATACAAAAGAGCAGAAGGTTTGTGATTTAACATTACTGGAGAAAGGGGACTTTTGAATTACCGTAGCAGTGATATTGGTGCTTCAACAGAGGCTATTTATCACCTGAAACGTTCGGCTGCAACGTTTCAGTTGATAAATAGCCTCTCTTGAAGCACCAATATCACGTGCTACGGTAATTACGGAGTCCCCTTTCTCCAGTAATGTTAAAGCACGAACCTTCTCCTCTTTTGTGAGTTTCTTTCGAACCATAATTGCCAGTTCAATTTTGAATTTGACGATCTCAAACTTTACGCGGTAAATGAGACGAAGTTTAACACTGACTTCCCGCACAAAGCCAACTGTTTACAGTGCAAACGCGCAGAATACCCTAAATAAGCTAAGCGGTCCTTAAACTACAGACAATTTCCGTCGCAAGTACGCTATCCCCCTCCCCTTCCCGCAAGCGCAGGCAGAACGCATGCAAATTGTCTTCAAATTTGATGATTTATTTGGCAATGTAAAGATTTTTTTTGCCGGCACTGTATAGGTCAATATCAAAAATACAGATATAATTCTGAATGATCAACTTCAGACAAACAGCTCTTCCCTCTTCACCCTACCCATCATTTTTTTCACACTGTACATGTTTGTCTTAACGGCATCATGTAGGTACGTTATGAATCTATTTTCTTTTGGCCCTACCTCGAAGTACTGTATTTCTTTTATGGCTTAATATATCACTCGTACCAATTGGCCTTAATACCGCCCGAAGGAATAATTTATTTATTGCTGCATTACATATTTTTAACAGATGAGCAGTAATGAAATTATACTTATTTACGTTAGAAGGAGAAAGGGTGTGTACCGAGATTATGAAATTGTTGTGAAACAAATGCACAGATGAAAGTATTTTGCAAAGTTCAGGAAATACAGAAATGCAGACGCTGGAGGCGGACTCTTAAATTACGGGTATATATCATACTGGTTGATCTACTAATATAAATTAGACCTAACTCGTTTGTGAAGAATAAAAATGTAGAAGAAATTGTAGGTTTACGTCGTTTACAGGCGACCTATCAAAAATACGAAGTACGAAGTGTAAAAAAATACTTGCTTCTCAATATTTTTCTGTAAATTAATAGGAAATCCAAACAATAGACACAGAAAACACTGTAAAACTAACCAACATACAGTATGATGCAAATGTATGGAATAAATTCATTATTTCAGAAACAAACAGTGAAAGAAAAATGTAAAGGCGAAATTACACGGTTCAACCGAATTGAATTCACTTTGGTTGAATGGAGCAGAAGTGAAAGCAATGCTATTTACACGGTATCTGAAAAGTGAACATTCAACACATATTCTTCGAATGATGTTTTCGAATGAAGTCATGTGTTTAGTAGTTGCATTAATATGTGATCATTTAATAAAATAATTATATAAAAGGAAGCTAAGGAAATGTCGATGTTGGTGGCTGCGATCATAGGTATTGAAGACAAGCCTTAGGAGCCACTTTTGGTTGATCGTTTTATCTTTGTTAATTCACAAGTATACCTACGAGTACGGATACTTTTAATTTTCAACTGTATGTCTTCTTCGGTTATACCTTATACCTCTAAAGTTCAAATCTTCAGTTAGCAATTTAATAGCATTTCCACCACAATCTCGGTTTTTATATCCCTCTGTTTTATAATTCCATAGACACGAATACTTTTTAAAATGTTCCAAGAACAGAGGCGTGTACTCTTCCTTTCATAATAATATGCTGTAAAAAAGTGAATCGTTCAATTCTTGTGTTTACACATTCATTTCTCGTTCAACCGCGGTGAAGATTGAACGCTAAAAGTGAAAATATTGAGCATGTTCAATCCTTTCAATGCCATTGAAAGACAACATTCAATGACATTGAATGATTCACTTTTATGTTTACATGGATCAATTTGGTTGCTTCATCCAAATTGAAAGACAAAAGTGAACCGTCTAATTTCGTCTTAAAGAAAAAAACAAAGTCTACCTGAAATATATGAAAACCACGGCACAAGAGGCATACGAGCATTATAAGACAATAAGAAACGAAACACATGCACTTATAAGAAGAATAAAAATGATCAGTGGGAACGTTTTTTGAAAGAAGTGGAACATGATTTTTATGGTCAGCAAAAGGAAATATGGCGCATTATAAGAGGTATAAGAACGGAGGTAAAGGAACTAATAAACACAGAACACATAGAGAAAAATACATGGATTGACTATCTAAAAAAACCTGTGCAGAGGAACAACAAATGACACTAGAACCGAAAACACCAGAAATTACCACACATCAAGAAGTTAATGTAAATGTGCATAGGAAGTTCGAAAAAACTTGAAAAGCTGGGAAGAGAAAAGCTGTAGTCAAAGACGGAATACCAAACTAATTACTGAAATATTGTGGAGCAGAAATGACAGAACAATTAACAACATTAATTGACAAAAGAATAATACACCGGAATAATGGATAACTAGCGAACTAATTCTACTCTTCGAAAAAGAAGATAAAAATAATTCTGAAAACCTAAAACTTACCACTAAAATTTTACAAGAACTAACGAATTAGGGGATCATCATCAGAGGAAATCATTAAAACTTCGTCAACAAAGGAAGAAGATACAGAATGGGAAACTTCTTTTTCTTGTCTTTTTATTTATGCCTATTACGGCGTCGGAATGGGAAACAAAAAGATAAACATACTCAGTTACGCAGACGACGTAATATTGATAGCCCAAAACTAAGAAAGACTAGTCCACAGATTTAACATAAAAGCAAAAGAATTTAATATATGACAATCTCAAAACAATAGTACTCAGAAAAGAACCAATCATATATAAAATAGAAATCAATGGCATTAGTATTGAATAAATAATGGAAATAAAATACCTTGGAATTACACTCTTCAGCTATGAAGACGTGGACAAAGCAGTGCGAGATCAGTACAAAAATCAAAGACCGGCAGTATGCCTTAATAACACTATATGGCGTAACCGACATATTAACACTGAGATGAAGTCAAGAATTATTTATAAACCCAGTATAAGATGTAGTCCAGGGCCCATCTGTTTTGAGATGGACGTTGAGAGGTGACTCAAATTTTTTTGCAGAAATTGCTTGAAAATGACTCAAATAATAATATTTGAGTTATCCTCCCTCTCAAAAAGGTCCGGAACATTATTTAAATAATTAAAATGTCATAAAATGAAGGAAAAATTCGATTTTTTTCTTCGTTTTTTGATTATAACTTTAAAAGTATTCATTTCCCAGAAAAGATGTACTGACATAAAAGTTGCGTAATTAAATTTCCTACAATATAGAATTAGCTAAAAGTTGAAAAAATAGTCACCCTTGTTGCAAAATAGCAATATTTGCGAAAAAAACCATACAAAAACAAGTATTCGCATTTTACGTTTTTCAACCATTTATGCTACACTTATGACCTTCATGTTTTACCCAAAACTTTATGATACAGTAAACAATACTGTAAATTTTATTAAGATCGTTTCAATAGATTTTGCAAAATAAATTTTGTAATCCAGCTTTCGCAAAAACAATTCATTTTTTCAAAATGTTACAGGACTGAAAATAAAGCAGATAGCAAGTTGAAATTTTTTTGCGTATAGAAGTGTACTGTACCTTTCATTTGCAATTTGCAAAATTAAAATCGATTAACCACCACGGCGTCAGGAATTTTTTTAAATAAACATTAATTATTGGTGCTACGCGCAGGACAGCGGTGTTCGATTCACATGAAGTTGATTTCCACCAAAATTTTTTCCAATCTTCATCTAATATATTATTTTCTTACTCTATATTTTGTTGTATTTTAATATTTTAATTCCACAAAAATCAAACTAATTTTATTATTGTTTGTGAAATATTGTTTAAACAATTGTATATGTTTAAAAATAATAAACATTTATTCTCAAGTTAAAATATATGAACAAAGAAAGTTTTTGCTAAAAAAAGTGTTATTTCAAAGGTAGAGTATGTGTTTTTATTTTGCAATAAACAAATTTATTTATTATCAAAGGTCATTGGAATGCCCAATCAGAGCAAACTATCCGGTGTCCTGCGCGCAACACCAATAATTAATGTTTATTTAAAAAAATTCCTGACGCCATGGTGGTTAATCGATTTTAGTTTTGCAAATTGAAAATGAAAGGTACAGTACACTTCTATAAGTAAAAAAAATTTCAACTTGCTATCTGCTTTATTTTCAGTCCTGTACCAGTTTGAAAAAATGAATTTTTTTTTGCGAAAGCTGGATTGCAAAATTTATTTTGCAAAATCTATTGAACCGATCTTAATGAAATTCACAGTATGATTTAACTGTATTATATAGTTTCTGGGTGAAATTTGAAGGTCCTAAGTTTAGCATAAATGGTTTAAAAACGTAAAATGCGAATACTTGTTTTTGTATAGTTTTTTTCCAATTATTGCTATTTTGCAACAAGGGTGACTATTTTTTAAATTTTCAACCAACTCTATATTGTAGGAAATTTAATTACACAACTTCTATGTCAATACAACTTTTCTCGGAAATGAATACTCTTAAAGTTATAATCAAAAAACGAAGAAAAAAATCGAATTTTTCCTTCATTTTTTGACATTTTGATTATTTAAACAATGTTCCGGACCTTTTTGAGAGGGAGGATAACTCAAGTATTATTATTTAATTTATTTTCAAGCAATTTCTGCAAAAAAATTTGAGTCACCTCTCAACGTCCAAATGTACTAATATTTTTACAGATGCGCCCTGGTCTAATGACATATGCATCAGAAACAAGACCCAACACAGACACAACACAAAGACTACTGGAAATGAGCAGAGATGAAAGTACTGAAAAGAATTACAGGACATACGCTGAGAGATTAGCAGAGAAGTGAAGACATTAGAAGAAAATGTAACGTGCAGTGTATAAACGAATGGGCACTAAAAAGAAGAAGAATGGAATAGCATATAAGCAGAATCGGGGAGACTCGTGTGATCAAAATAGCAAGATACAAATCACCAATCTGTAGAAGAAGTATCTGACGACCACGCAAAAGATGGAGTGACAATCCGGCAATGAACAAGCAGAATTGCTTCTAAAGAGGAAGAAGAAGAAACAAACGACTTTTAAATAAAGTCTTAAACATGTCAATTTTAAATTTTGAACAGCCAACAATAATTACTATACATATATTATGTGATGGACCTTACGTCATCAGTGTTGGCGTAATGACGTAATCGACGATTTTTTAATACAAACCAAGTTCACGGGACACCTTATTTAAAAGTTCTTCTAATCGGCTTTGCAACGATATATTATTCGAATATTTATTTCTACACGGTTAACCAAAATTATGTAGGTACTTAGGGTGCAGGATACTCGCTAGATATCCTCTTCTTTTGTGCGCTATATGTTGCCCAGAACGGAGAAAAATTAAAACAGTTTTTGAAAACTTTTAATCTGGAGATCGACATGTCAAATAAAATAGTTCCAATTTTAGATTAAGTTTAATTCTCATTATTAATAATTATTACAAAAATAGACCAAGTTATAAAATAAAATAAGGTATAATATAAAAGAGTACAAAATTATTTATATTATAATAAAGTATCTATTTTATATATTTCTTGGGTTAGCAATCTTTGTATCAATAAATATATCTTTGTAGCAATAAGGCTTTTACCATTTTTTTATAAAAACTATATGCAGCATTATAAACACAATATTGATTAATGTTTGTTTTATTTCAGGATATCGTTGAATACGATGACTCTTATTGTAGACAGCCCCACTGTGTACACAAGTCAAGGTGTTCCCATATCAGTAACGGGAATTGCACAGGTATCTCTATTATTTTTATGTAGGCTACAACGTATAGTACATTTTATCACCATTTTGAGAAATTATTCACACATTGAGAAACGTAAATATGTATATTGGCATTCCAATAAAATTAATATTTTGATGAAAAATATTTTCTCAAGCCGGAATTCCATGGAACGTGGCGCGACACTCTTCACCAGTTCACGTCGGCAAAGAGAAATATATAATAGTGAAAAAAAAAGAGGGCACGGTTGGCGCGCCACGTTATTGTGAAATAAGTATTTACTTTTGATAAATTCGATCAGACCATTCCGATGGAGCCTGTCCCCTCGAGTATCGAGGATACACCACCAGTGTTGGCGGTAGCAATTTTAGTAAGTTGGGTAATTCATACAATGAGAAAAATTCCAACACAACGTCGTTAGACCACTCCATAGAAAAATTACTACGGCACTGACCGTACCAGCCCCTATGCGAGTCGTAAGGATTGGAGGGTTACGTACCTACTCTGTATCAGCTTCTGGCTTCCTTTGCACCATGTTGATTTACCGACAAACCATGGGAGAGCCCGCACCGACCCTCGCTGGCCATAAATCGAGGTTTCTGTCCTAGCCCAAGGATCGTAAATCACAAATTTTGAGGTAAAGAACGATTTGACGTTGAGTTGAATCCCGTCTTTAGTTTTTATCTTTTTCTATCAGATATTTTCTATTTCTCTTCGCCAACTGTAAACTGGTGAAGAGCGCCAGGCCACATTCCATGGGATCCTAGCTTTAGATAGTCTAATTTTTTTAAATATTAGGTAAAAATCCAAGGTCAAAACGAAGAAATGCTCTTAGCCGCTTGCGAACAATTTTTGGGTAAAAAACAAGATGAAATCCAGCTCATAGCACTCCACACCCTGGAAGGCCACCAGCGTGCCATTATGGGTTCCATGACGGTGGAAGAAATCTACAAAGACCGCAAGAAGTTCAGCAAACAAGTCTTCGAGGTGGCGTCATCCGATCTCGTCAACATGGGAATCACAGTTGTCTCATACACGCTTAAGGACATTCGAGATGAAGAGGTAAATATATCCCTTTTGTACGATATTAGGTATAAGTATCGCTAAAAGTAAAAAATTTCATTTTTTTGTTTTTGTTTGCTACAAAAAGGGCGCCAAGGTATGTTTATTGAGTATTTTTGTTTTATTGTTGTAAACTGAAAGTTCATTTGGTTTTGTATAAAAACTTATTATAACTTCCAATAGTTGGTTAAAATTACCAAAACCATTTAGCCCTGTTAACTCAATAGATCCACAATTATAGTGGAGCCACAACCGGCAGAGTGGAGGTAAAACCTGCCTCCAATCTGCCGGTTCAGATGGCAGGTTTGTAAAAATCTTACCATGCTCAAAATTATTTTAACGTGTTTCGTGAAAATCCTATGTGATGTCCTGGATGTTTTTTAATTTTTCACATCAAGAATTTATTTGGCAATTCAAGATGGAATCGCTTTCAAACTCTCTTTTTAGTGGTACTTTAAACTGTTGACCATAGCTCTGATGATGGCTTTGTGAGCCGAAAGCGCTCAGCTAGGAATTTAAAAAAACTTTACACACTTAAAAATACTATTCTTTTCCATTCTTTCACTTATTTTTTTGTTGTTTTCTCAGGCTATTGAATAAATATGACACAGGAAATATATTTTTCGATGAATAAAAGTAAGAACTGCTCAAAATGATTTCAGAAAAAATCCTGCTGACTGCGCCAATTAAAATTTTTATTATTATGAGCTGGATTAAGATTTGAATTTAGTTTTTATTTAAGGGCATATTTTGGATAAAATAACAAGAAAAAACAAATATTTGTGCGATCGTAAAACCTTATTTTGACACTTCTTATTCCTGCAGTTAGAGAGAATGTAAATAATGCATATTATAAATACATGTAGTTTAGATTAGATGCAGAGATCGATAAATTTTATTTCGTTGTTTTTTTATAGTCTGGAATAAGAACTATTAATGACTTTTCAGTATACTAATATCAGTAGATATTTAGTATCAAATGCTCTTATTCAAATATTTTGCAAAATGCGAATTTACGGAAATGGTCATGGTTTGATTATTATATGTAAAAAAGTGCACAAACACCAAATGGATTTTCAAAAGCTTTGATGTTTTTTACATAAAAGCCTTCGTTAAGTTTGCTTCACTGTTGAAAGCTTGGTAATGATCTTTTGTACTCATGTAGCATTCTGTTCAAGAGGTAAATCGGTATTTTATGTACATTTACTCAAAGGACGTAACTCATTTGCTTTTTCATAAATAACCAATCGACTTGAAACATATTTGAAATGTATGTGATTTTTAACTATAACGAATATTTAAGAAAAACTCTAAAAATACAGACTTCAAAATTATATGTAATTATGCTATTTTGTTGTGCTATCAAGTGTGCCTTCTTTTTGATTTTAGCCGCATTTTTCGCAATAATTTCAACATCCCAATTCTTTCATCTTATTTGTAGTAGTAAAGATAAAGCGTTGTACATCATGGATACAACACGTAACAAACATGGAAACCTTAAGAAAGATGAAAAAAGAAAGAAAAACAAATACTCAACACTATGAAGGAGAGAAAAATACGCTACTTTGGTCACATATTTATTAAGAAATGGAAAATATGAGTTTTTGCGATTGGTTATACAAGGGAAGGTGGAAGGCAAAAGAGGACCTGGGAGACGAGGCACGTTCTGGTTGAAAAATTTAAAGCAGTGGAGAAGAAAATCAATAATAGAACAATAGAATCAACTGACTTAGTCACTAAAATGGGTCGTGATGATCGCCCATATCCGTAAAAGCTTAGGCACAGCATTTGAAATTGTAGCAGTTACTACACCGCGCCCTCAAGATATTCCATTTCCAATCCCATGATCTAATTAAAACGCCTTGCTACCGTAAGAGGCGCTTTTATGCTAACTTTGGCTAAGCGATCATCGATTTCCGATCCGATCGGTAGTTTGGGGTCAGTACTCAATCAGTGGAAGTTTTTTTTGCTGGAGATGAGGGAGAATGTAGCAGTTACTACACTGCTCCCTCAAGAAATTCCATTTCGATACGCCCATGATCGAATTAAAACGCCTTGTTACCGTAAGAGGCGCTTTTATGCCAACTTTGGCTAAGCGATCATCGATTTTCGTCCGATCTGTAGTCTGGGGTCAGTACTCAATGGAATCAGTGGAATTTCTTGAGGGAGCAATGTAGTAACTTCTACATAATGTGGAAAAGAAAAGGATTTTCTGGATAGACACAGCAACAAAGAAGTTCTGGACAGAGTGGCTAAAGAGCGCGAACTAGTCATGACCATAAAATGTCGCAAACTGGAATACCTGGATCATATAATAATGAGTAATGAACAACGATACGACCTACTTTGGACCATACTTCAAGGTAAGATGCATGGAAAAACAGCCCAGGAATAGGAAGAATATCCTGGTTGCATAAAATACGAAAATGGTTTAATTTGACCACTACCGGACATTTTAGAGCAGCAGTCAATAATGTCAAAATAACCATGCTAGTTCCCAACATCTCTAATGGATAGGCACCATAAGAAGATACACCGTGTTTGGGATGAGAACATGCAACGCAATCTGTCATGCTAGGTGTCTTACAACTCAGCCTCAGTTTCAGACCGATACAGTAGTTTTGTGCATTACTTTTTATCAGAATGAAAGTTACATCTGTTGTCGATTTAACATCCATTTTGTGCAATAGTATTTTATCATTTTTGTCTCGGATACATCTATCTCGGATAAACGAGACAGTCGGCATAAAAGTGAATGGAATTTTAATTAATACTAGGTATGCCGACGATACAGTCATAATAGCTGACAACTTCGAAGACTTCGAAAGAATAATGAACAAAATATTCAGATATAGTGGAGAATACTCTCTTAACATCAAAAAAACCAAATTTATGAAAATTAGCAAGAACAACAACACAAACGAAATATTAACGGTAGGTGGCCAGCAGATCGAGAGAGTAAAAAAATATACTGACGTGGGAACGGTAATCACAGAAAATAACAATTATACTGCAGAAGTAAGAGTGAGAATTGATGAACAGAAGAATGGACCGTTGATGTCAAATAAAAAAGGCCCCTATTAGTGACAGTTACATCTAATATTTAAAAATATTTTTATACACTCAAAATTACTAAAAATTTTAAAAGTTGATAAAAAGTCGATGTTTAAAACATATAAAAAGATAACTTAATTTTTTGATAAGAAAAATAAACAAGATGTACAATCCAACCGTTCAAGTTTTATTGTAAACATCATTTCATCCTTTTTAATTTGCTTAAAATTAGCTATGGTTTCAATTTTATCGTATCTTTGCAATACAATTTTTTTTAGAATTTTTGCTTTTTATCGTAAGTATTAATTAACAAGGACGTAACTCACTATAGTCCAGAGAAATAAGATTTTTCTCGTGACACATCCCCCTCCAGGCCGAAACCAAATTGTTTGAGTAGTATGGACATCTATATTATTAACCTATATGTTTCCTGCAGCCGATTTTGATGATATACATAGTTATAAACAAATGAAGATCAAAAAACTCTAAATTTTCACTTTTTTCGTCTATTACCAAAAAGTTAAGCACTTTAAACAACTTTGAGTGTAAGAAACTATTAATCGTATAAAAAACTTCAATATGGCGTTCGCTGAATATGTCCATCCTTATTGGTTGCTTAGAAAATTGCAAAATAAATCATAAATTTTGAGTTTTTAAAATATTCATAACTTATGTAAAAATTAACTTAGAACCTTCTTATTACACGGAATGCTGATACTTCTTGTACTTAAATTATGTTTTAAATTTCAAAGCAATTGGTCAAATAGTTTAAAAGTTATTTAATTTGTTTATCCCAAATTCATTTTTTTTGCAACACTACAAGTCAGAAAATTATGAGGCTACAATCATACTTCGGACAGTTTATGAAAGAAGAACATTTATACTATTACCATTATTAAAAATAAATGACAAACAATAATTTTAAACAGTGTAAAATTATTTTGAAAAACAAGTCGAGTTTTTGCTTACTTATAAACAATTAGAATAACTTTTTAACCGTTACCTGTAGAAAAATTATTTTTTCATATTTAGAAAGACTGAATTTTTATACACATTTAGAAAGAAAAACAACTGTCCTAGGACAATTAGGGACAAAGTTAGCCCACCCATTTATTTAATTCACATGTTTTTGCAAAATAATTTTGCAATATTTATAATTATTTTTTGTATTTTTTTTAATACAATTAATACTGTAAATTTCCTTCTTCCATAAACTATCCAAAGTATTACTGTAGCTTCATCATTTTCTGACTTACAGTGTTGCAAAAAAAAAATAAATTTGGGATAAACAAATTAAATAACTTTTAAACTATTTGACCAATTTCTTCGAAATTTAGGGTATGAATTAAGCACCATAATAATAATAAATAATAATAAATAATTTATTCACCTTTTGTTTCATACAAGTATGAAGGTAAGTCAATATAGAATTACATAATAAATATTACATAATAAAGCATAAAAATTTCACAAATAACTTGCACACTTAAAATACAAAAAAAAACAGAAATTATACAATACTCTCATATCCGCGACTACCCAGATGTCTCTTGGATGAATTCTTCCAAGGAATAAAATGCATTATTCAACAAAAACTCTTTCAGCTCTTTTTGAAATTTTCTTAAGTTATTTTGATTTTTTAAACTTAGCGGTAGTCTATTAAATAGAGAAGGGCCAGTATAGTGAGGGGATTTTTTAAAACCGGCATGGTTACATTTCATCAAACGAATTTTGTCACAGTTCCTCGTAAAGTGTGAATGAAGATCGCTATTTTTCTTAAACAGTTCAACCTTCTGGAAAATAAAAGTTAACAGTTTATATATATACACGGAAGGTACCGTAAGAATTCTTTTCTTTCTGAAAACTTCCCGACAACTGTCACGGTAATTTATGTCAAAAATTCGTCTGATAATACGCTTCTGTAAGAGAAAAATGCGCAGACTTTCGGAAGCTCTGCCCCAAATAATGATGTTCTGCGTGATACGAGAATATACCTGCGCATAGTAAACAGAGATCAATGTACTTGATGGCATATCATTTTTTAATGCCGCTATCGCAAAATACGTCTTATTAAGCTGCTTACATAAATGATCTATGTGTTTATCGAAACTTAAATTAGCGTCTATAACTGTGCCTAAAAATGTTGTATGTGTTGCTGTGCTGACTACCACATCTCTGTTACTGATTTTAAGTTCAAAAACGGGTTGGGTCGTTCTTCTCTCACCGTATGAAAAGTTTACAATCTTGGTTTTTTCCAAATTTACAACCAATCCATTCCTATCACACCACTCCTTGAATCGCCCTGTTAAATATTTTACTTTTATAACTACTTGCTCCAAAGTTTCTGCGGAAACTATCATGCTGGTGTCATCGGCATACATAAATAGGTCTTTTTGTTCTCTAAAATACTCTGGTAAGTCATTAACATATAAAAGAAAAAGTAGTGGACCTAATATTCCCCCTTGAGGAGTTCCTAGGCTATTGTGAAAGATATCAGAATATATATTGTTTATCGCAACGTAAAACGGACGATTACAAACATATGAGAGTATCCAAGAATTCACGGGATTTCTGATACCAACTGCCTCAAGTTTTTCACGCAAAAACTCCGGTTTTAAGCAGTCAAATGCACGCGATAAATCAAAGAACAAACCATATGTAAATAAATTTTTGTCAATTTTATCATGGATAGATTGTACAAACTCGATAGAGGCGGTCTCACAAGAATGCCCCGGCCGAAAACCATGTTGTTTACTCGTAATAATATTTTCATTATTTAAATAAGGCATAATTTGGTTATAAACAGCCTTTTCAAATGTTTTTGCAAAGACACTTAAAAGTGTTATTCCTCTGTAGTTGGACAGGAGATTTTTTTCTCCTCTTTTGTAAACTGGAACTACCTTGGCCATCTTTAGTATATTTGGAAATGTTCCTGTGGATACAGAGTAGTTTATTAATTCAGTTAGAACGGGTACGATCTTATCAGAACATTCTCTCAACAAGAACAGTGGTACATCATCAAACCCTGTAGATCTCTTATTTTTGAAAGTATTTATAATTTCCAATATATCAATTTCAATTACTGGCCTATAAAAGAATGACCCACCAGGTGTGTTTTTGCTAATCGTACATGTATTGCTGTTATTTGGTACAATTGATAACACCGAGCTAGTGAAAAAGTCTGCAAAGCCATTACTAGCATCTTTTTTGTTTTCATATTGCCGACCGTTATGTTCAAGTTTTTCTGGAATGACGTGGTTTTTGTTTTTTCCTAATTTTGTGTTGACAAATTTCCAAATTGTTTTCGTTTTATTTTGAGAGTTGTTTATTAAGTTGGATAAATGAGTTTGTTTTTCACGTATAATTTTATTATTTATATTATTCTTTTTAATTCTATACTCTTCGTTACTTATTAAATTTGTATTCTTACGTAGCCAATTCTCATGTTTAAGGTTATCTATTTCTTGTTTTAATTCAGCTGAAATATTTGTTTTAAATAGATGATTTGCTTGATTATTTCTTTTTACTTTTTTTAATGGAAATGAAGCATTGAATGCATACATAAGATCATCCCAAAAAACTTCAAATTTGTTGTCAACAGCAATGCAATTACCTATTCCAATTTTTCCTAATAGAAACTTAAATTCTGCAATAGACAGCTGGTTGAAAACTCTACGTGTTATTACCTCACTCCGCAGTGGTGGTGCTGTGGGTACCTGATCCCATTTCAACATCTGTGCAGAGTGATCAGAGATAGCTGGGTCAAACACCGTAATATTAAGCGATTTAAAATCCATATTTGTAATTAAATGGTCAACGGATGATTTGGTTAAGATGCTACCGTATTTGGCGACACGGGTAGACACGGATATATGAGATTTTAGTTGAAAACATTCCAACAGATCAGCAAAACATTTTACCTGAATTGAATCTATAAAACCATCTATGTTTAAATCTCCACAAATGACCACCTGTGCATAGTTTTGAATTGTGTTATTTAAAATTTCGTGAAGATTATTAAAAAATACATCGATGTCTCCATCTGGCGATCTATATATAGTTAAAATGCAACAGTTGCCATTTAAGGAGATTCCAGTACATTCAAAATTTAGTTCCACATTAAACTGTGCTAAATAGTCAATTTCTTTACATACATTGAATCTATTATTTTTTATATATATTGCCACACCTCCATGGATGTGACAACTCCTCGAGTAACTAGTAATTAAAACATAATTATACAATCCAAGTGTAAGAAGTTTATCAGAGGATGCCCAATGTTCAGTAATACACAATATATCTGGTTGATACGTGTCATTGAAAATATCAAGTAAATTTATTTTATTATTTAAGCTTTGCACATTTAGGTGACACAAAACATTAAATGGCACACAGCTACTGAGAATGTCAATTTCACTTATGTTGTCTTCTTGTAGTAAATCCGCTGTACTTAGGAGATTTTTGGAAGGTACGTTTTCTACGAAAAAAATATTCACTTACTTCTATGCCGCTAGGCCATGTGTCAGCATAAGTCTCAGCATTCCGTGTAATAAGAAGGTTCTAAGTTAATTTTTACATAAGTTATAAATATTTATAAAAACTCAAAATTTATGATTTATTTTGCAATTTTCTAAGCAGCCAATAAGGATAGACATATTAAGCAAACGCCATATTGAAGTTTTTTATACCGTTTATGAGTTTCTTACTCTCAAATTTGTTTAAAATGACCATTTTCTTAGTAATAGACGAAAAAAGCGAAAATTTACCGTTTTTTGATCTTCATTTGTTTATAACTATGTATATCATCAAAATCGGCTGCAGGAAATATATAGGTTATTATTATAGATGTCCATATTACTCAAAAAATTTGGTTTCGGCCTGGAGGGGGTTGTGTCACCAACAGGCTATTTTTTTCCTTATTTCTCTGAACTACTACGGGACTGTTTCTACACAATTGCACAATATTTATTGCACGTCACTGTTTTACTTATCACAACAATTTTCATCTTCTAGAAAATTTTTGCAAATGTGTGAATAATGAATGCTGCCTTTTTTAAATACGCAAAAATGATTTACATCCTTGTGAATTTAAAAATGTCGACTTAATAAACAATGTACATATAGATGTGTGTTCATAGTTTTTTGAAACGACCAAAAAGTTAACTACTGGAACCATGAATTTTTATGCAACTACACAAAAAACTCAAAAGTTTACCTATACTTTATGCTATTTATAATATATAAATTTAAAGCCCAGACAACATAAATTAACAGCCTACAGCCTCGCCTACAGGCGAGGCAAGATATCACAAAAATAGCAAGATACATGAAAAAGAAAGGAACACCAGCTTTCAGAACAACTTAAGCAAATACATTAAGAACAATAAGAGCCTAAAGAGAAAGCAATTACAGAGTGTTGTTCACAAACTGAAAGGGCTCGCCACCCCCTTACCCCTCCCCCCACAGCCAATAACGTAGATTTTTAGATTTAATTTTTTTTAGTTGGGTTGCAATTGATTTAAGAATTTAAAAAAAATCACACGTTAGTCCTGTCGCCAGTGTGGGTACAACGGCCTCCTTAATTCAGATGGACTTACCCAAGTTTTTTTTATGTATTTTGAACCGTAGAACACGAATTTTTTGGGTAACAGTCGATTCGGATGTCGAAAAGATTGCTATAGACAAAGAACTTGAGGAATCACATAACAGCGATTTTTCGCAAAACAAAACATTGTTTTGTATTTTTTAGGCTATTCTGAGCAAAAAATGTTTTTACAAGTTTTTTCGTAGGATGCATAGTTTTCGATATAAACGCGGTTGAACTTTCAAAAAATCGAAAAATTGCAATTATTTAACCCGAATAACTTTTGATTGAAAAATAAAATAGCCATTCTGCTTACCGCATTTGAAAGTTCAAGTCAAATTCTATCGGCTTGGATTACTTTCATTGCTAAAAATTAATTTTTCTATTGTTAAACAAAGCTATAAACACATAGTGATTAAATGATGTTTTCAATGCGTTTCCCATTTGAAATCGAACGAGTAGGCCCGCATACATAAAATTTGTACGTAGATTACGTACATTAAAACGCATGCATTGGGCACGGGAAACACTATGTGTTTATGGCTTTGTTTAACAAATAACAACTTAATTTTTAGCAATGCAAATAATCAAAACCGATAGAATTTGACTTGAACTTTTAAATGCAGTAAGCAGAATTGCTATTTTATTTTTTAGTCAAAAGTTATTCCAGTTCAAAAATTGCACTTTTTCGATTTTTTGAAAGTTCAACCGCGTTTATCTCTAAAACAATGCATTCTACGAAAAAACTTGTAAGACCATTTTTTGCTGAGAATCACCCAAAAAATACAAAAAAATGTTTTGTATTGCGAAAAATCGCTGTTATGTAATTCCTCAAGTTCTTTGTTTATAACAAACTTATCGACATCCTGATCAAATGTTACCCAAAAAATTCGTGTTCTACGGGTCAAAATAAATAAAAAAAACTTGGGTAAGTCCATCTGAATTAAGGAGGCCGTTGTACCCCCCCTGGCGACAGGACTACGTGTAGCTGAGGCTTTTACAAAACATGTTCATTTTTTATGGACCCTTAGGTCGAGTGTACATAACCTCAAATTTTTTTTTAACTTTTTTAAAACCTATAACTTTTTTTGGAGGGGGCTGCAGGTCCAATTTTCTTTGTATTTTGTGTATTTTATCAAAAGCTATCTCTCTGATTTTTTTCAGATTTTTCCGTCAGGTGCGCCATCTTGAAAAATCCGGAAAACTGTTTTTTTTAGGGGGGTTTTGGGGATTTTCTCCATTTTATAGACTGAAACATAGATCAACTCAAGGTTTTGTTAATAGATTATGTATAATTTGAAATAAATGAGTATTTTAGGACTATCAAAAATTGGGCAAAACACCTTTAAACCTCCCAAAAACCATGTTTTTTTAAGTTATGTAAGGGTTTTTGCGGGATTAATGATATTTTTTGAGATCGATACAGCCTGAATATTTTTTTGTTTTTTTACGTTATATGTGATTAAAAAATAAGACTAATTGCACTTTTAGCCCACCACCCCCTCCCCTGACCCCACAAAAACGTCAATTTTCTATTTTTTTTTTTTTTTTTGTTTAAAGTTGCAATTAATTTTTATGAGGCTTCTACAAAACATCTATTTTTGATAGACCCGTGTAGGTCGAGTGTACAATACACATAACCTCAAAATTCCTTTTTTATTTTTTTAAAACGTACTTTTGACTTCCAATCGATATTTTTTTAAAACGTCCAATGAATATTGTACATCTCGCTCTCGCGGACGGCCGCTTCAATACATGCTTAGCGCTCATTTTTAATTATTCAAAATAATAGTTAGTAATAAAATAATGACAAAAATTTCTTTAGGCTATTGCAAGGGGGGCTTTAGACTGAGTTGGTCACTTTATGACTTTCATAATAATAATTTTTAATCGAGTTATTAAGCCTTGAAAATGGCTATTTTCGCGTTTTTCTAATTTGAAAATGCATGTAACTCGACAACAGTCAATTTTATAGAAAAATCACAAGATACCTTTTCTGCTCAGCTTGATCCAGAGAATCTAAAACAAATTTGTCCGAAGTGAAAAAATTGATTTTTTGAATTCGTTTAAAAAAATGTTTAAACAATTTTCCGACCGCGGTACTGCCTGGCACCTTGTGGATTTGTTATAAGGACCTGTTTTTGAGTAAGTTTGTGCAAAAAAATTAATCAGAATAATTTACCTAACGGGACAAGCATACTAACCCGGTCTATATAGACATTTCAAATAACAAAAATTGCCGGAGAGCCAAATTTTGGTGGAGAGCTAGGGTATACCATAACAAATAAAGTTTAAAAAGTCCCCATCGATCCCATGTGTGCGTCAAAAGTTATTCGGGGTCAAAGGTCAAAATTTGAGATTTTTTGGATTTTTTTCGAAAACGGTAAGTTTTATCAAAAAAAAACTTTAAACCAAAGTTGTAGATCTTAAAATTCTCTACAAAAATAGTCCTTACTAGTTTTTTCCTAAGAGTTGCCATTCCTGAGATATCGCGATTCAAAGAGTCACATTATACATGATATGCACACGTTTCCACACCACCTGTTAGGTAGTGTACTCGGCGCGTTTTTTTTACCGTGGTTTCCCCTGTAGGCCTACTCCACTAACTGTTTTGATAATTTTAGGATAATTTAAGGAAACAATACCGGTCAAGTTCTAGATATTACCTTATTATTGATATTGATTATTGATATTGCTATTGATTATTAGGTTAACTATTGTTTTGATTTCTTTAGATATTTTAATTAGATTCATATTCTTGAAAGCCTACTTCAACAGTCAAGTCTTCTTCGATTTCATCTTCTTCCTCTTCCTCTTGCTGGATGTTCAAAAATTGTTCAAATGTGACTGAGTCATTAGTCTCTTCATTAACATCACAGGAGTCTTCCTCTGTTGTACTAAACTGGACAATTGAGCAAGACTGACCTTGGCAGTTGGTACACACTAGAAAACACAGCAACCCGACTTTTTTACATCCACATTTGGCACTACAACCTTTTTTGCAATTGCAAAAAATAGTGTTAAGGAGTTTTTCTGGAGCAGGTGGGAGTAAGGTTTTAATCGGTTCCAGAGTATTATCTATTAATTTCCAACCCCAGTCTTCTGGATTCAGTTCATTGCCTAGCCATTTTTGAACTTGATAATATACTCGATACAAATGTTAAAAAGCAGATGCTGATGTTGGAGGAAGACATGATAGTTGTACTTGTTTCTTGTTTCGCATATTTTTTACAAAAGTTAAGTATCGGTATTTATCAAGACAAATAATTTTTATTGGAGCTCCATAAACCACAAGAAGAAAGCTGAAAGAAAGCTGAAATGTTAACTGATAAATTAACAGCTGCGAATGTTGAAGTGAAACAAGCTAAAAATGACGCAGATGTCCTTATAATTGAGACAGCAATTGAAAAACTTTAAGGCAACAAACACAACAATTGTAGTTGGTGAAGGTGTTGATTTGTTGGTACTGATTACTGTAAGGACTCCAGTAGATAAAGTTCTTTATTTTCTGAAATTTGGAAGGGCTCAACAGCGAACAGAGATATATTCTTCGAATAGTTTATCGGCTTATCCCAAATGCCAAAAGTACATTTTATTTTTACATGCGATAACCGGCTGCGACACTACGTCCGCAATGTACAGAAGGGACAAAACGTCAGTACTTAAATTATTCGAAAAAAAAAGATTTGACTGACTGCTGTAAAGTTTTTACAGAACTTGATTCTACACCACAAACAATAATTACGGAAGAAATTCGCTTTCTTCTTGCGGTTTATGGAGCTCCAAAAACAATTATTTGTCTTGATAAATACCGATACTTAACTTTTATAAAAAATACGCGAAACAAGAAACAAGTACAACTATCATGTCTTCATCCAACATCAGCATCTGCTTTTCAACATTTGTATCGAGTATATTATCAAGTTCAAACATGGCTAGGCATTGAACTGAATCCAGAAGACTGGGGTTGGAAATTAATAGATAATACTCTGGAACCGATTAAAACCTTACTCCCACCTGCTCCAGAAAAACTCCTTAACACTATTTTTTGCAATTGCAAAAAAGGTTGTAGTGCCAAATGTGGATGTGCTTGACTGCTGAAGTAGACTTTCAAGAATATGAATCTGATTAAAATATCTAAAGAAATCAAAACAATAGTTAACCTAATAATCAATAGCAATATCAATAATCAATATCAATAATAAGGTAATATCTAGAACTTGACCGGTATTGTTTCCTTAAATTATCCTAAAATTGTCAAAACAGTTAGTGGAGTAGGCCTACAGGGGAAACCACGGTAAAAAAAAAACGCGCCGAGTACACTACCTCACAGGTGGTGTGGAAACGTGTGCATATCATGTACATATAATGTGACTCTTTGAATCGCGATATCTCAGGAATGGCAACTCTTAGGAAAAAAATAGTAAGGACTATTTTTGTAGAGAATTTTAAGATCTACAACTTTGGTTTAAGGTTTTTTTTTTGTTAAAACTTACCGTTTTCGAAAAAAAATCCAAAAAATCTCAAATTTTGACCTTTGACCCCGAATAACTTTTGACGCACACATGGGATCGATGGGGACTTTTTAAACTTTATTTGTTATGGTATACCCTAGCTCTCCACCAAAATTTGGCTCTCCGGCAATTTTTGTTATTTGCCAAGCATTTTGATGTCTAAGTTGACCGGATTATACAGCGTGGACTATTTGCATTATGAGTCAAACGTAGATGGTTTGTAAAATACACAAAACACAAAAAAAATTAGCAGCCATCGCGAAAAAAGTTATACGTACCTATTAAAAAACAAAAAAAAAATGAGGTTTGTACGCTCGACTTTCGGGTCCATAAAAATAGATGTTCTGTAAAAGCCTCAGCTGTGCGTGTGAATTTTTGCATTTTATAATTTAATAATTACAAACTATTCTAAATGCGAAATAAGCCACAATTTAACTCAAAAATGATTTTATTAACGTTTCGACGTCCATCACGGACGTCGTTGTCAAAATACAAAATATTAATAAATTAAACAAAAATGTTGCTTGGTAAAAAAATCTTCTAATAATTTAATTTAATCTGACTTATTTATATAAATCGTCCCAAACCATTTTTTCAGTGCGTCACTGATTATCGAATTCTCTCTATCGCATTACAGATGGAAAATAAAATCATTTGTTAGTTAAATTGTGGCTTATTTCCCATTTAGAATAGGTAATTACAAAAATGCCACAAAGAAATAGCTTCAAAACAACATTTATAATTTAATTGCAAACCAACTCAAAAAAAAATAAAATCGAAAAATTGACATTTTTGGCTGTGGGGGAGGGGGAATAGTTGAAGTGGGCTAAAATTGCGGTGAGTCCTAATTTTTTAAAATCATATAGAACGTAAAAAAAATAAAAAAAGATATTCAGGCTGTATCGACCTCAAAAAATATAATTAGACCCGCAAAAATCCTTACAAAACTTTAAACAAACATGGTTTTTGGGGGGTTTAAAAGTGTTTGTGCCCAATTTTTGAATATCCTAATAGACTCAGTTATTTCAAATTATACATAATCTATTAACAAAACCTTAAATTGATCTATGTTGCAGTCTATAAAATGGAGAAAATCCCCAAAACCCCCCTAAAAAAACAGTTTTCCGGATTTTTCAAGATGGCGCACCTGACGGAAAAATCTGAAAAAAATCAGAGAGATAGCTTTTGATAAAATACACAAAATGCAAAAAAAAAATTGGACCTGCAGCCCCCTCCAAAAAAAAGTTATAGGTTTTAAAATAGTTAAAAAAAATTTTGAGGTTATGTACACTCGACCTAAGGGTCCATAAAAAATGAACATATTTTGTAAAATCCTCAGCTACACGTGTGAATTTTTTGACATTTTTAAATCAATTGCAACCCAACTAAAAAAAAATTAAATCTATAAATCTACGTTTTTGGCTGTGGGGGGAGGGTAAGGGGGTGGCGAGCTAAAAATCCGCGTTGTCTCATTTTTTAATTGCACAGAACGTAAAAAAATTAAAAAAATTGAATTCTGAGAGTGAGGGCATTTTGCCTATCTTAACGGGGGGGGGGTACCCTTTGGTGACTGTCCAAAAACCTACATCGGTCAAACTGGCAGAACCTTTGACAAACGTATAGCAGAACATAAACGGACTTTCAAATAATAGAAAAACAGATTCTACGTACGCCCTTCACCTTTTATATCATAATCATTCTTTAATGACCAATTTCAAATTGTTCATATTCAAAATAAAGGCCTTAAGCTATCTTTACTAGAATCTATGGAAATTAATAACTTAAAACTTATCTATCTTCAACTCTATCTTTATGCAGTGGTCGAAAACAAAACTCAGAATCATACATGGAAAGCAGAACTTTAATTTCCGAGACACCATTTAAGATTGAATGCAAAAAAAAACAATTGGTACTACTAACTGGAAGACCTAGACATAAAAACCAAACTAAATACAATGGAAAATCATTATGAAGATGATCCAAAGATAAAGTATCTACGTATTTATATTAAAAACTGGAGACTAACATTTTTACTGCAATATGTATATTTTATCTGTAGCACTTCATTTCAACTTTCCTCGGCCTTCCTGTACTGCTTTACTTTTGGTCCAAAACGTTGTGGCGTTGCTAAAAATTATCTAAAAGTTACACTTTTTGTACGTTTCGAAGATTAGAATGTACTGTTACTACAAAATTTATAATCTTTTTGGACAAACTTTCAAGCAAAAAAATGCTAAAGGTAAATTTTGTAAGGTGAGTTTTACAATTGGAATATTTTATTATGTTGTGATCGTGTCGTAAAATATGTCACTGGATGTTAAATGTCGACGAAGAAAGTATATTTTTTAAGTTATATGCAGACAATACAAATTATTGTGTTCCTTTGTAACGTTTTATTTTTCTGAGTGTAGATTCCAATTCAGTTCCGATCTCTTTATGGCTTTTTAATCAATTTCGTGTAGATTTTAGAAACTCACGCAAAATGTGGGAATTTAAGGGCTTTAAGGAGGGTTGCTAAGTGATTTTAGGAGCGTGTCTAAATGTTAAGAACTATGGAGACTTGTAAGAAGAAGTGGAAACGCAATGCATCGTTTGTGGGCTAACTTTTCAACCTCTAATTCAACTTTCAGCAATTGCCGCTAGAGGCGCAAGTGTTCGAATAGGTGCTACAAATACATTAGCTCTTATGGACTTATTTATTATTTAACTCATTTTATTATTGTTTTTAGCGTAATTAGACATTAATTTATTGGTGGATTGTAGCTGAATATGTTTTATGCCAAAAATAAATTATTTTAACCTTATAACATATCGACGCGTTGTAAAAAATGTATTCCTTTTATACCATTGTAGATGGAGATGTGACATCAAATTTAAATTTGTCATTACTTTAATATGTAGGACAGCTTATTTTGAAGCCTAAATATTTTGTCACATTATCTAACTGACACATTTATATACCAATGGTATTTCAACTGCAAATTAATTTGTTAATATCTTTGTAACTGATATTAAAAAGTTTGTTAGTTGAAAAAATTGAACTTAACTGTACGTAGTTGTTTTTAAAAAGTTTAAAGAGTTATTTAAATAATTTGAAGTTTATTGGTAAATTTTTTTTTGAATTATTCTTTTTATCAAAATTTAAAATGCTTTTTCTTTTGAACACTGCATTTATCTATATTCCAAAAGCTTACCTATCAGATGTTTAAATTTAGTTAATAAAAATATATGTAAGTTAACTACAGACGACAGTCTGACTTTTATAAAATTAATGTTAATTTTTGTGAAATATTTTGTCTCAAAAAGTGCATTGTTTCGATAGAAAAACTTTCAAGATCCTCCTACTATTATCACTATAATTTTCAGGTTAAAATAAAAACCAATAATAGGTATGTAATACACAAATTTTATTTACACCGAAGGAAATAACATACAAACGAATAGGTATAATCCATGAACGTTATAAATAACATAAAGACAAATCTTTATAAAAAGTCTTTATTAACTTCGTTAAGTTCCCTTTTGAATTTTTTATCGGAACGATAACTCGATATAAATCCCGGTAGGAAGCAAGTTCTTTGAGTGTAAGCTTTCTTGGCACTCATATTTAAATAATATTAACCACCAAAACCAGTAATCTTATATTAACTATGAATAATTAATTATTTTCGAAATTTTCACATTCACTCGTAATGCAAAATTAGCATATATCTCTACGCCACCGCCGCCCTAGCGAGAAACCAAGCAAACAGGCAAAATCGTGTACACAAATTTCAAGGTCGTCCTATCTCGATTCCTCTCCTCTGTGTAGGTCTCCATATTAAGAACCTCTATTTCTCACATTCTCATGATTTTTAATTGGTTGGCGTACCCACACAGGCAGCCCTTTAAATTCAGATTCATATAAGATCTTAGTCATTTTGTGAGTTGAGTTCCAATAGGGCTTTTCATCGATTGTCATTTGTTTCGAGATTCTGTCATATGTTATATAATCTGTGTATAATATTAATGTACACGGATTATACGAGATATGACAGGAACTCGAAACAAATGACTGTGAATGAAAAGCCCTATAGAGTGCAGTCAATATGTGAGATCAAGTATGATCGCGTTTTGTGGGCCCGCCATTTGGCAGGATTCGCCTAAGTTCGCATTATGCTGTCCAAGTCCTATTTTATTAACACTGTTCTTCTTTCGACTGTGTCAATAGTCGAATTTCTTCGTGTTTATCTTTTGCACCTTTACGAGCCTGCCGGCTTACAAAGGGGGCATTCCTCCTGGGGCACGGTCTAAAAGCTTATTTCAAGGCTCAATTCAATATAATTGCCATAATAGTCGGTATGTTTTGATTCAGTTCAGTCTTCTTACAAGTCTCTCTGATAATGGGTAGACCTAGAAACACGTGTCAGAAGATGGTAAGAGACTCGAAAAGAGTAGAAAAAAGATGGTTATTTACATGGGTAAATTGTTGGTGTATTAGTGGAATATATTTCTAGCATTACCGTGAATGGCTTGATTAAGGTACTAGTACACCTTAGAAGACCAAAAATAAGCATTTTTCAAGATTTTTTTTTCTCAGAACCCCTATTAAAAATTAACAACAAACTTTTTACATATTAATATCTAACTCTTAGAGAATACAAAAATTTTATCTTTTTTCATTTATGCACGTACACTAATATTGTAGAGGGTGCCAAAATCGAGGCCTCGAAAAAAAGTAGTTCAGATGGCGAACAGTTAATATCAGGATTGGGATTTCTGAAACAAAAAAATCGTACGGCATTTGAAAAAGGAAGGTCTCTTACGTGTCAGTTTACCACCGTTAGTGAAAAATTCCGCAAAAAAAGGATTTTAGGGAAATTTGAAAAAATTTTGTGAAAAAATCGCCCGTTTTTCTTCAGTTTTTCATGGTTAAAAAATATTTATTTTTTATTTTTTAGCAAATTGTGGTAAATTGTTACGTAAGAAACCTTCCTTTTTCAAATGCAGTACGATTTTTTTGTTTCAATATCCCAATTCTGAGATTAACTGTCAGCCATCATTTTTCGAGGCATCGACTTTTACGCCCTCTACAATATTAGTGCACGTGCATAAATGAAAAAAGATATATTTTTTGTACTCTCTAAGAGTTAAATATTAATATGTAAAAAGTTTTATGTTCATTTTTAATAAAGGTCCTCAGAAAAAAATTCTTGAAAAAAATTATTATTCTTCTATGATTAGTCTTCTAAAGTGTACTACCTTAAGCTTGGGTTTACAGTTTACTTTAATCGCTATCGACACTCACTTCAGCTTTCCTGCTTAGAGGTCGCTAAATGCGTACTTTGATATATTATTTCAATATATTTGCCATAATAGTCGGTGTGTTTTGATTCAGTCTTCTTACAAGTCTCTGTGTTGATGAGTAGACACTGAAACACGTGTAAGAGACTCAAATTGAATTGAAACGCAACCGTCTATATATCTATATTTAAATATTAGTATTCCAATCATGTATTTGTATTGTCTGTACAATATTTAAAAACAACGAACCAATTAGAGTAATACTAATATTGTAAGCAATTAATATATAATTATTTTAATGCAATGTGCTCCATTTTGCTTATAATTATCTAACCTATTGAATGAAACAAATTAAATACAGATTTCTATAAATGTTTCTTTTCAGGACCCCGTTGATGGCAGGGTGAGATATTTCAAACTTCAAGTAGTATTTGGAATGTTTGTTCTAACATTTACTAAGGCAACTATAACTTTTAAAAAATGTCCACTGCGTAGTTTATTTAAAAAATATTAAAATAGAGTAAAGTGGAAACAAAGAAAATAACCTCGGGTTTAAAAAAATTGTTTTGTGTTTCCGTATATTCTCCTTGAAGTTCAATATAATTTTCCAGAGATTCTTAAATCTATGTATTCCATTCATGAAGTGATTTTCTGAACGCGTTCAAAATAACCTACAGCAATTTTTTTATTTGAGGAAAATGCTTTACCCTAAAGCGTATATCCCTGATATGAGCAACTCTTCTTGAATCAAGCAAGACTCGTTATTCTCTGGCACTTGCTCGTAAGACTTTTGTACCATACCTTGTTATTATCATAAACTCTAATAATTCATGTGGCCTGAATGAAGGCCAACAGATTTCTTATTGGTAGTTTTACGATCTCTTCTGGTTCATACTTCAGTTGACCAGTTAATCCCTGCCTGACCATCACTTAGCACATTGCAGTTGTATAGGATGTGTATGACAGTCTCTTCTTCGATTTCGGATATGGATTTGCCATTGAGTGGCTATCCATTTCTTTTGATGATTCCTTATCAGTTACTTCTGAACCTCGTTTTTCGTACCATCTTGAGTGACGCCACAAAAAAGTTCTGGCCCTATAAAGGTATCTCTCGAGCCTTGTTTTGCCAACATGTCTGCCCGTTCATTTCCATTCACCCCTTCATGACCCGACACGCATATTAAACACACTTTATTGTCTTTTGCCAGGTTGTTAAGGAGATCTTTGCAGTTCCTTTACAGATTCCTCAAGTATAGTCCCAGTAGTATATGTGTGTGGCTATTCAATACATAATTCTACCTCCAAGTATTGTTTATTTTGAGTCTCAGGATGGTCATAAAGGCTATTGCCGAAATATATTCCAGCGGACGGATAACTGTCATAGGCCACACAATATTGCAAAGCCGTCTTCTTCCATGAAAGTACTGAACCATATTACTGATGTGTTTAACCAACAGATTACCTTTGGTTTAAACCCCCAGGTTTTACCTGTAAATCGTTTACAGTTCCAGAAGAGTCTCTTAGTCTTATTGGTTATATTGTTAGTATGAGTACTCCAATTGAGTTTGGAATCCATTGTTACTCCCTAGACACTTAACCTCATTGGTTATTTCCAGTTTCCTGCCAAATAATTTCAGCTCACTCAGTCCAGTAAGCTTCCTCTTATTAGTGAAGGCTGCCAATTTAGTTTTGGAAGGGTTCACGGAGAGGTTCTCTTTCTGACACCAGTTCTCCATGTCTCTAGACACTATTTCAATATCGTCTACAAAGCCCTGGACCCAGATCATCAACAACTATGTTCCATGATGCTGATATGAGCATTGTCATTTTTTTTCGAATGAGGTCTTTAATTTCGAATTTATTCATTCAGTTGCTTCAAGGAGTTTTCCTAACACTGCTGGACATAGGTCTCCCTCAGCTCTTTCCATCTGTCTCTGCTTTGTGCAGCTTGCATCCAGTTACCGATAACATGCTTCAGGTCATCGGCCCATCTGTTTGGTGAGCGTCCTCTGCTCCGTAGTGCTTCCCTCGTGGTCGTACCATAACATATTGAACTATAATGTTTGCCGTTCAAGAACTGGTTGTAGTAAATTTGGGCACATTAAAATTAACTAATGTAGTTTTATTTTGAAAACACTAGCATGTTTTTATTGTATAAAATGTGTAGTATATGTAACTTTTATTCCCTATTAGTACGTTTTTGTTTTAAGTTAGTAGGTTCTAAGTTGCTTTAGTAAATGTTTTAAAATCATTCCGACAAGGAGAGTGATGTGAGTATAGATGAAATAACACAACAATAATTTTCTAATATAATGTAATATAACATTCCTGTTTTTTGTCCTTGCTCAATTCCTAAAATTGCTTTAAAATTGTAGGGTATAAAGTAGTAAAATCAGTAGAGGATTTAACTTTCTCTTAGAAAAATATAATATTTTATTTTTTCCTATATGTATTTATATTCATGTACGATATAAACATTTAAAATTCTGGTGGTAATAATAGGGCTGTCGCCAGGGGGGTACAACGGCCTCCTTTATTTAGATGGACTTCCCAAGTTTTTATGTATTTTGACCCGTAGAACACAAATTTTTTGGGTAACAGTTGGTCCGGATGTTATAAGAATAATTTTTATAAACAATAAACTTACTAAATTACAAAAAAAGCGATTTTTCGCAAAACAAAACATTTTTTTTTTGTATTTTTTCGGTCATTCTAAGTAAAAAATGTTACACGTTTTTTCGTAGGATGCATAGTTTTTGAGATAAACGCGGTTGAACTTTCAAAAAATCGAAAAATTGCAATTCTTGAACCGGAGTAACTTTTGATTAAAAAATAAAATAGCAATTCTGTTTGCAGCATTTGAAAGTTTAAGTCAAATTATACAGGTTTTGATTATTTGTATTGCCAAAAATTAATTTTTTTATTGTTAAACAAAGCTATAAACAAATAGTGCTTGAGTGACATTTTCAGTGCGTCTTTCATTTAAGTTCGAACGAATTGTACAAGTGCAAGCGCCTTCAAACAGGTAATTTCTACGTAGCATGGATAGCGGGCACGCGTTAAAACGCTCAAATACTTTGTTTATAGCTTGGTTTAACAATAAAAAAAAATTATTTTAGCAATGCAAATACTCAAAACGGGTATAATTTGACTTGAACTTTGAAATGCTGTAAGCAGAATTGCTATTTTATTTTTTAATCTAAAGTTACTCGGGTTCAAGAATTGAAATTTTTCGATTTTTTGAAAGTTCAACCGCGTTTATCTCAAAAACTATGCATCCTACGAAAAAACTTGTAAGAACATTTTTTGTAATTTTGCAAGTTTTTTGTTTATAACAATCTTATCGACATCCGGACCAACTGTTAACCAAAATATTCGTGTTCTACGGGTCAAAATACATATAAAAAAACTTGGGCAAGTCCATCTAAATAAAGGAGGCCGTTGTACCCCCTCCCTGGTGACAGCACTATAAAAGCAATTACAAAATGCTCGAATTCTATATAGAGCTAAATGAATCATTGTTTTTAGTAGTACCATTTAAAAATGAATAAACAACTATTTATTTTCGTAATTCGATTATTCCGACCGTCATAATTAACTATCAAAAGGCGTCAACCTGTCAAAGTTCTCTTCTTCATTCTCTACAACTACACTATGTTTCCATAGTTCTCATTTTTCTGATATACTTTTCCATGCTCTTCTGAGTGATATTATTATTTTATTGTCGTTTGCTTATTAAAGGTCTTAGTGCTGTTTCACATTATAAGAATTTTGAACGTGCGAGGGTTTTCTCGTGCGATAGTTTTGACGCACCTGCACCTATCCTTTTCACACAATAAGAATTGAGTCGCACGAAGATATTTTGCTGTGTTGTTTGGTATATTATTTTTATTTACACTTTGTGGCTGAGGTAGGTACAAGATACGATGTCTGATATGTATCATTACACATGGGTATTTTTTTGTCCATACTTTTGTCTTAATGTACTGTAATGCGTATTTAATTCATTTGCACTAAGTTATTTGTGGGATCTTGGATTAGCTAATCTAATTAGCTCATACAATATATGTAATAAACTATTCTAAATGGGAAATAAGCCGCAATTGAACTAAAAAAATTATTTTATTAACGTTTCGACATCCGATTTGGGCGTCGAAACGTTAATAAAATTTTTTTTTTTTAGTTAAATTGTGGCTTTTTCCCATTTAGACTAGTTTATTATAAAAATTCCACAAGGAAACAACTTCAGATCAACATTACAATCTCTGTTTTTCATGTACAGAATTTAAAAGACCCTCTGTCATCCATTAATTTTTAAATGTTGTTCCCCTCGTTTTAAATGTTGTTTTTAGATAATTTCACACAAGACGTGACCGCAGCCCTACTCCAGTTTTTACCGAGTTGTTTACCCTATAAAACTAAATTTAATTTCGCAGAATAAAAGGTATATTTTATATGGAGCGAAATCAAATTATAGCGTTGTGTTTACTTTATCGTCGAAGAAAGAGAACTAAAAATAAAAAAAAATAAGAGGAACTGGTTTTTTTCTTTATCACCTAATTCGTCAAATTAATTAATTCAAATTAATTCGTGCACTGTTAAGTGCACGGCATACACCATTCCAAGCATTTCTCGTCAAGTTTCTATCTTTATATATTTCTATTGTTTTGTCCCAATGAACAGGTCTCGGTTCAATTAATGTTATTAATATTTCACTATCAATCTGAGACATCATAATATAAAATATATGCACCTACTTTAAACAGCCACAAAGTGTAAATGAAAATAATGTACCAAACAACCAAAGAAACTACCTTCGTGCGACTGAACGACAGTATCATATGAAAGGATGCATTAAGTCCCCTATGCTACTGGGTGCGTAAAGACGGCACGGCTGCCGTCTGTTGTTGTAAGTGAGGGACGGCAAAAACACGGCGACTTCACCGAACGTTCCAACCACCGTCTAGAAGTGAGAAAGGCTCCATATGATTACATGCGCCACCATTGGAATGTCGTCGTGCGTTCTAACCCTCGCACGTTTAAATTCTTATAATGTGAAACAGCACTTACAGTTTCTTTTTGAAATCGTATTGATGTATGTTTATCTCTGCAATAGCTCTTTCCGTCTTCTGTAACATCAGGTTAATTCGTTCTGTATTTTTTCGATAAACCTATTGCAAGGACTTCAATGGGAGAATGCTACAGCCACATCGGGAGTACCGACATTCAATCGTGTATGCCGAACTCGGGTTCGAGAAAACATCAATAGGCACAATTGCCAAATGGAGCTTACATGCAAGGAAGGCCGCCGAAAAGGTGGAAAGATATTTGGCAGTCCACCTCCCAAGGGATATTAATAACGACGAATCAGCATTAAGGTATCGACAAATCTTAACCAAAATAAAGATGGGGAAAAGATTGCAAGGCATACAAATAAAAGTTTGCGTTAAAAAATAGTTGGGTAGATTCCTATGATGCCTGAAGTTAAATCCAGGAATATTTTAAACATCACATATATTTTAATATCATAATGTAAACAATTTAAAACTTTGATATTTAAAGGGTTTTTACCCACATATCTTGGTGGTTTAGGCATGTACTTTGACCTGTAATAAGCACTGATGATGGAATTAGTATGTTCCGAAAACGTTCTGGGATGTAGCCCTTTTAGGGATTTTTTTTATAAATACATATACCTTTTACAAAGGAATTTAACTATTTTTTGTGATACAAAATACATGGGAACAGAATATCCAGAAAATTACTAAACTCAATAATGCAAGAAAAAGACTTGTTAGAAAAACATGTTAATTGAAAAGAACAGCAGTGGAGATCTTTGGAGGAGCTTACTGAACCAGACCGTCATCATTAGAGAAAATTTCATGGCTCCTCTACATAATCGGCGATTACAGACAATCAAGCGCGAGCACGATTGTGTAGAGGGCATACTCGGCTATAGTTGCCCATGATTGTCTTTGATCACCAATAACTGTAGACGATCCTTAATTTTGCGGTTTTTCGGAGACGCTTCAAAGGGAATATAAATAATAAGTTAATGGGTAATAAGTTGTTATTTTTGCCATGTTTTTTGACATGTCCAAACAATCGCCGATCATTCGTTTCCTGTCAGAAAAAATTGTGCTTAAGTTAAAAAAGGTGTAATTTTAAGTTAGTTATTAACCAAAAAGTTGTTACATGATTGTATAATTATCCCCAGTAGCCAAAAATCGCAATGTGATGGTAAGTAGTATTTTAACTGGTATGAACTTTCTGAAACTAGTGTCTTGTTTCAATCAATGTATACGCCCTGTTCTAATATATGGCTCTCAGACATGGACGTTTACAAAGAAAATATGGAAAAAATAGCAGACAGAAAGATCCATGGAAAGACAAATGCTGAACATTAAACTATCGGACAGGAGAAAAAACGAATGGATCCGTAACAAAACAAAAGTGAAAGATGTCTCTACCCAAGTAGCAAAGCTTAAATGGAAGTTCGCCGGACACACCCTACGGCAGGAGGATGAAAGATGGACTAAGATGATTATACATTGGAGACCGTGGAACCACAAACTAAAAAGGGGAAGATCACAGATGCGATGGTCAGATGACCTGAAGAAATACACTGGGTCAAAATGGATGCAAATTACTTAAGATAGAGAGGCATGGAAGAAGGAAGAGGAGGCCTATATCCAAGGATGGATGTTTAGGGCTGATTAGATAGATAGATAGAAGTGTCTTGTTTTGCTACTACTGAGTTTGATGTATCTAAACTCATTTAATTTATCTCGAACAAGCCTGCCTTAAAGGTAGTGATATAATATTTATTGTGACTACTTTGTTCTATTACAATGAATAGTCAAATACCACTATCTTCTTATCCTTCATTTTTTTCCACAACTTTTCCTTGGGCCTATGGATACCGCTATTAAATAAATTGTTGCGGCAGCAACACACTGCACGTCCATCTTGATGGTTGTCGTTCAACATCCAACGGACGATTATGTGGACACTTGTACGATGATTATGCCGATCATAAACAATCACATGATCGGCCATCATCGGCGATAGTGAAGAGCAGGCATCACAGCCAAGAGTTCTTTCCCTACATGGCGTTACATTTTAGTTAGATATAATTTGGGCTTTTAAGTCTAATTTTACAAAGGTTCTCAATGTTCATTCTTCTAACCATTTTTAATACTACGTAGAACTCTAACTATACCTACTACAATCACAATAAAGATGCACTAGAAATAAACAAACCAAGACACGGTGAATGTTACAAGGAGAGATTCCAAATCATGATTTACAATGTACATACATTGTGAACCCAAATCATGATTCGGGAGTGCTTCTCCTAACATTCAACGTGTCTTGGTTTGTTTATTTCTAGTATATCTTTATTGTGATTTTAGCAAGTATAAACCTGTAACACAAATTGCTGCATGCTTTTTATTTTATTCATTTTTGTTACTTTATAAATCAAATTATTTTAATTTGTTTGCAAGTCATAAAAGTTTTAGTAGTTTAAAAAATGTGATTAAACATACAAAAATGGAGCACTTTGCATATCTTGAGAAATACCAATCCTAACAGAATGTTGCAATATTTGAGCTAGTCCAATGCCTATTCCTTTCCTGTTTTATGAAATATTTTCTTTTCATAAAGGGTTACCTTAAAAGTTTGGGTATGGCCCGAACGGCAGAAGTAAAACGAGACGCAAGAATTGGTGAAGCTGAAGCTAGAGCAGAAGCAACAATCAAAGAAGCCATCGCCGAAGAACAAAGAATGGCCTCCGTCTTCTTAAACGACACAGAAATTGCTAAAGCAAAGAGGGACTTCGAATTGAAGAAGGCTGCTTATGATGTGGAAGTACAGACGAAAAACGCCGAGGCTGAAATGGCTTACGAGCTGCAAGCTGCCAAGACCAAGCAGAGGATCAAGGAGGAACAGATGCAGATTCAAGTGGTAGAAAGGACACAGCAAATTGCAGGTAAATTAAATTCACATATTTATCACCGACCCAAAATTGGTGTTGTGCCTGACAACTTTCAATCGATATTAAATGTTTTAAAGTATTCTAGAGCAAGTTAAAATTTGTAATATTTGGTGGAATTTTATTTGCATCTCCACTAAATGTTTAGGAAAGAAAATTACATAACTACTTTTTTCTAGGGGTACAATACCAAATGATTTAGGACCAAGGTACAGTCTGACCAAATTCACTTTGTATTTGAGATTTTTGAGAAAACATGGGAATACTGGTCAAACTTTTCAATCATGTTTATTCAATTTGTGATATATCCCTGAAGATTGGTTAGAGTCCGAATTCATAACCCTACCAAAAAAACAACGCCCGAAAAACTATAGCGATTATAGAATAAGTTACGAACAACACTTTGAAAATATTTCTACGTATCATCCACAGTAGAATCAGATAAATGTGAAATAAGACCAGGATGAAACACAATTTGGCTTCAGAAATGGACTGGGAACCCGGGACACACTCTTTGCACTAAATGTATTATTGCAGAAATGCCGAGATCAAAGGAAAGACGTCTTTGTTGTATTTATTGACTATGAAAAGGCCTTTGATCGTGTACAGCATCACAAATTAATTACATTATTAAAGGATAAAGGAGTTGATAATCAAGACGTACGAATCATAGAAAAATAATACGGGCGTCAAACAGCTTGCATAAATGGAAAATCAACAGACATATGTAAAATTCAATGAGGTGTCAGACAGGGTTGTATACTGCCCCCACTGTTATTCAATCTGCATTCAGATAGAATATTTAAAGAAGCCCTGCACAATTTGGAATGAGGCGTGAAAGTTAATGGAATCCTGATAAATACAATCAGATACGCAGATGATTCAGTTAAAGTGATGACATGAATGGACTGCAATGCCTTTTAAATGCCATTGACACAGTGGGAAGAGAGTTTGGCCTAAACATAAACTGTTCAAAAACAAAATACATGGTGTTTAGCCGTTTAGCACATCAAGATTCACGGTTATATTATGTTGATGTCATATAATTCAAAGAGTACCCAGTTTTAAATATCTTGGTTGCCATATTACTGAAAAACTAGATCCAGATAAAGGGATAAAATGTAGAATCGAAATAGCCCGCACAAAATTTTTAAAAACAAGATCATCCTTTTATAATGATAAATTGCAACTTCTACTATGATTAAATGTTAAATCTGCTCATACAACACATGATTAAATGTTACATCTGCTCAGTCCTCTTATACGGTGTTGAAGCATGACATTAAAAATATCCACCATTAATCGTTTGGAGGCCTTTGAAATGTGGCTGAACAGGCAAACACTAAAAATACCATGGACATGCTGTCTTTAAGAGAGCAAATGGTACTCGCGAGCTGCTTGATAATATCAAATATAGAAAGATGGCCTATTTTGGATACGTAGTAAGGGGAGACCGATATAATATTCTTCAACTTATTATGATGAGTAAAATCGAAAGACGCAGAGGAATTGGTAGAAAACAGGCCTCTTGGATGAAGAATATCAGGGAGTGGACAGGCATAAAGAAAGCGGAGATATTTAGAGTAGCTCGAGACAGAGACAGTTTCGCCATGTTAATCGCCAACGTCAAGGGGACTTAAGCACGTTAAGAAGAAGAATGTCTTGCCAAGTAAAATACCTGCACGGAGTGTACATTCGTTTCCTGTCTCGCTTACGTTCCACGGTTTCCGGTATTTTTGTGCGCATCTCAAATACAAAGTGAATTTGATCAGACGTTCTGTGAAAGAGATATTTTCCTTCGACATTAATAGCGGACTTAAAAGGTCGTGGATCTGAATGTGTTTGGTTTTATAAGGTTGTACCTACTTAATTTAGGAATAAAAAAAAACAATCGGTTAAGAGAGAACATTGAATAACAAAATAATTCTCCAGTTAAAAGCGTCTCCATACCGGGTTAAAAATAGCGAAAGAGAGTATACCGCTGTACACAGCAGTTCTACGCCATTGAGCCCACACACGCTTAGCGAACTTGAGGTGAATTGCGTAATTAGCGAGATTGAGACATATTGATACAAATACATGGACAACTTACCTAAAAGTCTCTATCAAACAGCTAATCACGAAGAACTAGAAACACCAGGATTAGAATCGGATGAGCAAACAGAAATTAAACAGGAAGATATAAAGAACGCCTTAAAAAAGATAAAAAATCGAACAGCTCCTGGAAAAGATGGAATAGCTAATGAACTTTTAAAATACGGAGGACATAGACTTCACAAAGAACTGAATATCCTTATAAGTAAAATAATAAATACAAGAAGAATTCCAGAAGAATGGAGAACCACTCAAATGATAGCTTTTTTTAAGAAAGGTGATAGGGCAGACCCCACTAACTATAGAGGGATAAATTTACTGAGCACTATACTGAAATTCACAACAAAAATACTTATGGCGAAAATAATGTCGTGCATAAATATATCGGATGAACAACAAGGATTTAGAAGTGGGAGATCATGTAACGATGCAGTTTTTGTGATAAGACAAATAGCGGAGAAATCATTAAAATATAACAAACCAGCCTTTTTCTGTTTCATAGACCTAGACAAAGCGTTTGATAGAATCCAATTAAAGGATGTGATACACCTACTATAATATGACAAAAATTTACCACTGGATATCATAAAACTGATAGAAAACATATATGTAAGAAATAAAATAGAAATGAAAGTCAATGGAATAATAACAGAACCCATAGAAACAAACACAGGAATCAGGCAAGGAGATTCACTAAGCCCTCTACTGTTTAACATAATGTTGGATGCAATAATAAAACAAGTGAAGAAAAAAAAGAGGGTACAAAATGGGCAATAGAGAGATAAAAAATACTCTGTTACGCTGATGACACCGTGTTAGTAGCAGAGTGCGAAGACGACCTACAACATTAACGCAAAAGAAATGAATATGAAAATATCAGCCCAAAAAAACAAAAAGCTTAGTAATTGCCAAAGAACCAATAAGATGCAAATTGGAGTTAGACAATCAAATTATACAACAAGTAATGACTTTCAAATATCTGGGAATTAATCTATCCGCCGACTACAATATCGAAGAAGAGGTAAAAGACCAAATAATTAAAGCCAGTAGAACGGCCGAATGTCTAAATGACACAATTTGGAAAAACAAACACCTAAGATTGGAAACAAAGGTCCGAATATACAGGGTGTCTGCGTAACTTGGAACCATATGGGAAACTTTTTTAATATCAATTTTACGAAAAAAAGTCATTCTTTATAAAGTGCTCTGCATAGTCTAAATCCTAAGATGCAATCATCAGATATCAAATTTTGTCAACAGTATACGAGGTATGTCAAAAAATGTGAATAACGCTCAAAAGCAAACTACCTTTATATTTCAAAATATCAAAAAATTTTATTATGAAAAGTTATTTGTAATTAAAAACCATATTCAAAAATGCAATAACAGCCTTCTACTTGAAAAAAAAAATTTCTGAAATTTTCCTAAATTACCGATTCCGAACATCATTTTTATTTATTAGACATGTAATAACTCTTTTATTAATAATTTTAGGAAAAAAGTTATTCTTCATAAAAATCTGTGCATAGTCTAAAACTCAAGATACAACCATCAGTTATCCAAGTTTGTTAATTTTATACGAGATATGTCGAATAATATGAATTTAGAAAGAATTCTAGAATTCATAATATTTGACACATCTCGTATAAAATTAACAAACTTGGATAACTGATGGTTGCATCTTGAGGTTTAGACCATGCACAGATTTTTATGAAGAATAACTTTTTTTCCTAAATTATTAATAAAAGAGTTATTACATGTCTATTAAATAAAAATGATGTTCGGAATCTGTAATTTAGGAAAATTTCAGAAATTTTTTTTCAAGTAGAAGACTGTTGTTGCATATTTGAATATGGTTTTTAATTACAAATAACTTTTCATAATAAAATTTTTTGATATTTTGAAATATAAAGGTAGTTTGCTCCTGAGCAAAATTAATATTTTTTGACATACCTCGTATACTGTTGACAAAATTTGATATCTGATGATTGCATCTTAGGTTTTAGACTATGCAGAGCACTTTATAAAGAATGACTTTTTTTCGTAAAATTGATATTAAAAAAGTTTCCCATGTGGTTCCAAGTTACGCAGACACCCTGTATAAGTCAGTTATTAGGCCAGTTATGACTTACACGGCCGAAACAAGGCCAGATACAAGCAAAACACGAAGACATCTGGAAACAAACGAAATGAAGATCTTAAGAAGGATTGCTGGAAAAGGACTACAGGATAGGGTAAGAAGTGAGGAAATCAGACGCATATGTGGGGTAGACAATATAAATATCTGGGTAAAGAACAGAAAAGAAGAGTGGAATGAGCACATAATCAGGATGTCTGAATCAAGGATAGTAAGAATAGTCAAGGACAAGTCACCGTTAGGCAGGAAAAGTATAGGGCGCCCAAGGAAAAGATGGAATGACAACTTAGGGGCAGATTGAAAGGCACCGTTGAAGAAAAACAGGCAGTACTGCCTATATAAAAGAAGAAGAAGATGAGGCATATTTAGATTGTTGTTTTTGCAATAATATTGTACCGATATACTTTTCACTTAAATCAATATTTTTATTTCTTTTTTAGTACAAGAACAGGAAATTGCCAGACGAGAAAGGGAACTAGAATCCACGATTCGCAGACCAGCAGAAGCAGAAAAATTCAGATTGGAAAAAATTGCCGAAGCCAACCACAAGCGAGTACTTTTGGAAGCAGAAGCCGAAGCTGAATCTACAAGATTAAGAGGGGAAGCTGAAGCTTTCGCTATTCAGGCTAAAGCCGCGGCAGAAGCCGAACAGATGGCCAAGAAGGCCGAAGCTTGGAAAGAGTACAAGGAGGCAGCTATGATTGATATGTACCTGGACGTATTACCAAAGGTAATTTTTTTCTTCTTTTATGGCACCAAAGGTAATTCATCAAGATGTTAATTACCATACTTAATGACTTATTCTGAATGCTTATTCAATACACTAATTAAGTGTCGTTTTCTTTTCAATGAATAGTAGCCAATCTTTGGTGTATTTTGATTTATATACTGGCAAAAGTTTTTTAAATGTCTATAGTCATGATTATTTTATAGGTCGCTGCTGAA